>NW_019943299.1:39921-51313 GCF_002910315.2 Salvelinus sp. IW2-2015
GGGAAGATAAAGGAGCGAGAGTAGAGCAGGAGGAGAGAGTAAGGAGAGAGAGTAGAGGCAGGAGAGAGAGTAAGGAGGGAGAGTAGAGGCAGAGGAGAGAGTAAGAGAGAGAGTAGAGCAGGAGAGGAGAAGGAGAGGCAAAGAGAAAGGAGAGAGTAAGGAGAGAGAGTAGAGCAGGAGGAGAGATAAGGAGGAGAGTAGAGGCAGGAGGAGAAGATAGAGAAGAGGAGAAGAGTAAGGAGAGGGAGAGTAGAGGCAGAGGAGGAGAGAGTAGAGGCAGGAGGAGAGAGTAAGGAGAGAGAGTAGAGCAGGAGGAGAGAGTAAGGAGGGAAGTAGAGGCAGGAAGGAGAGAGCAAGGAGAGAGAAGTAGAGGAGGAGGGAATGGACAGACAGCCCATCTCAGGGTGGGGACAGACAGCCCATCTCAGGGTGGGGACAGACAGCCCATCTCAGGGTGGGGACAGACAGCCCATCTCAGTATGGAGCGCAGTTCACAGTGCATGTAGACCTATCATCTCATCATGGTCACTTTTTTTCTTGTGACAGGGAGGCCTACATTTGCTACAGCATAGTCGATGCTCAGTAATATAAAGACTGAATGCACCTCAAATTTACCCATCTCCATCTGGCTTTCAGGGGTCACCTTGTTTTTTAACTGTAAAGATAGAACATATTTTGTATTGCAGCTGCAGAGTTTTAAAACAGCCTGTCACTCGAATATCGTTGCTTTAAAATCAGTGCACGCGCAGTATTTCTCTCTCTCCATCAACTCCATTCAAAATAGATCATCCTGTTCTAGATTGATATACAGCCCTATATATAGATGTCCTTGCCTACCTCTATCAGGTAATACATTCAATGAGGTATTAATCTTATATTTAGCTAATTAATGATGGGTTATGCATAATAAGTTTATAACTTATAGCCTCTGTCTCTTGCGCAATATGCTAGCACCTCTGCTCCCCTGGTCTCCTTAAAAAACGGAGTCCCATGCAGGAAATGGAGTCCCATGCAGGAAAAGCTAGACTAGAATAGCTTGCTGGACAATAGACAATTATACCAGTAGACTAATCGAAGAGGGACGCAAGCTCTTTTTTTGCTGAATGTTAAATACAGCAGCCAATAGAACTCACAGGTAGTTTGAAAGAAGAGTGAACTCACGATGGCGGTAGGTTATAGCAGTTATTTATTCAGACCCATAACCATTCAATCTTCATGAAGAGAAGTGAAAGCCTTCTGCATCTATTTCTGGTCCTATATTACTCAAGGATGTCATTAGAATGATGAAGATGAGGACATCAAAACTTATTTCATTTAACTGTTGAAAGCGAGGAAGGAATGAAGCGTCAGCCTACTAATTATACAAATCCCAAAATTAGAATCACATTTCTAGGCTATACTTTAACTTTGTAGGCCACATGTGCTGCTTCAGAATTGCATGTTCTATTCCGCTTTATCATGGTTTGAATGATGTGCGTAATTCCGGTCCATATAATACAGTATAATACAATACAGTACAGTAATACAGTTCACACTCAAAAAGATTAGCCTACGGGAGATAGTTTCATTTATCTACCAAAGAGAGCATATAGCTAGCTACAACTAATGGGAATTTATTGGATAACGGCACAATTATTTGGGCGTTTTTGGGTTTGGGTTCATTAAATGTATTTATTATATGGCTCGTCAGGCTCAGGTAGCATCAGGTTTTAATCTTCATGCTGATCAAAGCTCTAATCAAATCCAGACATATTTATATTCTTTATGATGCTTTTCAATGACACTTCCGGTTTTAACAGGAATTACCAGGTTACCCGGGAGAAAAGTGATTTATTCTCGGGATGGAACATTTGTAAAATACCGGAAAAATATTCAACCTTATTATGTATGTATGTATGTATGTATGTATGTATGTATGTATGTATGTATGTATGTATGTATGTATGTATGTATGTATGTATGTATGTATGTATGTAATGTATGTATGTATGTATGTACAGTGCATTCGGAAAGTATTCAGACCTCTTGACTTTTTCACATTTTGTTACGTTACAGCCTTATTCTAAAATTGATTAAATTGTGTTTTTCCCTCAACAATCTACACACAATACTCCATAATGACAAAGCAAAAAGGGGACATTCAGATACTTGTCCTGAAGCTACATCTGTGTTGTCTTGGCTGTGTGCTAAGGGTCGTTGTCCTGTTTGAAGGGGAACCTTCGCCCCAGTCTGAGGTCCTGAGCACTCTGGGGCAGGTTTTCATCAAGGATCTCTCTGTACTTTGCTCCGTTCATCTTTGACTCGATCCTGACTAGTCTCCCAGTTCCTGCCGCTGAAAAACATCCTCACAGCATGATGCTTCCACCACCATGCTTCACCGTAGGGATGGTGCCAGGTTTCCTCCAGACGTGACGCTTGGCATTCAGGCCAAAGAGTTCAGTCTTGGTTTCATCAGACCAGAGAATCTTGTTTCTCATGGTCTGAGAGTCTTTAGGTGCCTTTTGGCAAACTCCAAGCGGGGTATCATGTGGCTTTTACTGAGGAGTGGCTTCCGTCTGGCCACTCTACCATAAAGGCCTGATTGGTTGGAGTGCTCAGAGACGGTTGTTCTTCTGGAAGGTTCTCCCATCTCCACAGAGGAACTCCAAAGCTCTGGTCACCTCCCTGACCAAGGGCCTTCTCCACCGATTGCTCAGTTTGGCCAGGCGGCAGCTCTAGGAAAGTCTTGGTGGTTCCAAACTTCTTCCATTTAAGAATGATGGAGGCCACTGTGTTCTTGGGGACTTGCAATGTTGCAAATTTTTTTGGTACCCTTCCCCAGATCTGTGCCTCGCCACAATCCTGTCATGGAGCTCTATGGACAATTCCTTCGACATCATGGCTGGTTTTTGCTCTGACATGCACTGTCCACTGTGGGACCTTTATATAGCAGGTTTGTGGCCTTTCCAAATCATGTCCGAAACGGCACAGTGATGCCCAAACGTTGGTGATTTACCCAATAAATGACGGGAGTTTATATATGGAGTGTGCGACTCTCTTATTTTTATAGTTTATTCGCCGTTAGTCCACACAAAACAATGTTTCTGGGTGTGCGCCAGCTCATGTTTTCAATCAATTGAATTTACTACAGGTGGACTCCAATCAAGTTGTAGAAACATCTCAAGATGAATCAATAAAACAGATGCACCTGAGCTTCATTTCGAGTCGCATAGAAAGGTCTGAATACTTATGTAAAAAGGTTCATGTTAAATTTTTATAAATTCCCCCCCAAAATCTAAAAACCTGTTTTCGCTTTGTCATTATGGGATATTGTGTGTTTAAAAAAAAATACAATTTTAGAATAAAGCTGTAACGTTACAAAAATGTGAAAAAGTCAAGGGGTCTGAATACTTTCCGAAGGCACTGTTCTCAAACGGTGGATGACACAACTCAGTCTCCCATACATACATTACCTGCAAAGAACACAGTCTTCTCCTCCAGTGGGTTCTCATAGGCAGCGTCGATGGTGACAGGGAGGCTCAGGCCAGTAGGTGGCTACAGCATGGGCACCGAAGGCGGCCCCGGAGAGTTGGTTGACCTGAATATGAACTGATAGAGAGAGCAGAGAGGAGTTACCTATGGCATCTTAGGGCAGAGAAGAAGGGGGTAGTCAGAGTAAGGGAGTGGGCAAGGAGGAGAGAGGAGGCGAAAGGAAGAGAGAGGGGAGAGGGGGAAGAGGGGGAGAAGACGTGGAGATTGGAAGTAGAGATGAGGGCAGGAGAGAGGAGAAGAGGAAGGAGAGAGGAAGGGAGAGGGGAAAAAGAGAAAGAGGAGAGGAGGGAAGGGAAAGAGAGGGAAAAAAGAGGGAAGAGAGAGGGAGAGAGAAGGAGAGAAAAAGGAGAGGGAAAGAGGAGGGAAGAGGAGAAAGAGGAGAGGAGAGGAGGAAGGGGGAAGAGAGAGGGAGAGGGAAAGTGAAGGGATCAGTAAGAGTGTGAGAGGTTAAAGTAAGAGGGAAAGAGAGAGAGGGGCAGTAAGTTGAGAGGGAAGTTTCAGCAGCCCAGGCAGCGAAGCCACAATAGCCTGATTCATTCAGCATCTGGTTCTTGTTAGGACTGGGGTTTATCGAAGCCAAGGAACAAGACCCATCTTGCCCAGATTTCCAACAGCAGCTGCATGAGCAACAACAGCAGCAGCAGCTCCCCAAGTCTTTTCCATTGACCTATTTTTCAAAGAGCCAGATATTTCTCAGATAGATAAAGACCTGTATAATGCGTTAAAAATGCTATGCAGATATGGACAAAGTAGTCATATGATGATCTGCTATAGCAATCTATTCAAGGTAGAGGTATGTTGAATTAGTCCCATAAAACAAGCCAACCTGACCCTAAATCAGACAGGAAGACAATYCATGTCCACCTCTGATTGTGAGATTACAGGAAATCATATACCTGGGTCACAGAGATTCCATAATTTCACTCATTCTTGTCACATTCTGGATGCATATGTAATACACTTCCTGCATAAGATGCAGCCAGAGAGGTTRGAGAAACCTAGCTAGCAGGGCTGTCTGTGTTCAGTGTCTGAATCCCATACAGATCCACCTCATCACCGGCAAAACCGGCCGTGATTGGGCCCAGCGTCGTCTGGGTTTGGCCGGCGTAGGCCATCATTGTAAATAAGAATTTGTTCTTAATAACTGACTTGCCTAGTTAAATAAACTTTCAATAAAACAATCACTAGGCCAGTGAACAGTGACAGTGTGCGTGGGTTCAATTCAGTGGATTATTCTGCAGACTTCCCACTCAGCCCTGTGCTGAGACATTGACTGTAAACAAGGTGCTGAGCACACAGTGAAGTTAGACCACCAGCATGTCTTACTCATCCTTCATGTCCAGATCTGCTTTCCATCACCATGCTGAGATCTCTCTGGTGTAGGTAGAATCCTCTCTCTATAATCTCTCTGGTGTAGGTAGAATCCTCTCTCTCATCTCTCTGGTGTAGGTAGAATCCTCTCTCTCTAATTCTCTGGTGTAGGTAGAATCCTTCTCTCTAATTCTCTGGTGTAGGTAGAATCCTCTCTCTAATCTCTCTGGTGTAGGTAGAATCCTCTCTCTAATCTCTCTGGTGTAGGTAGAATCCTCTCTCTAATCTCTCTGTGTGTATAGAATCCTCTCTCTAATCTCTCTGGTGTAGGTAGAATCCTCTCTCTAATCTCTCTGGTGTAGGTAGAATCCTTCTCTAATCTCTCTGGTGTAGGTAGAATCCTCTCTCTAATCTCTCTGGTGTTAGGTAATTCTCTCTTTTTGGTGTAGGTAATATCCTCTCTCTAATCTCTCTGGTGTAGGTAGATTCCTCTCTCTAATCTCTCTGGTGTAGGTAGAATCCTCTCTCTAATCTCTCTGGTGTAGGTAGAATCCTCTCTCTAATCTCTCTGGTGTAGGTAGAATCCTCTCTCTAATCTCTCTGGTGTAGGTAGAATCCTCTCTCTAATCTCTCTGGTGTAGGTAGAATCCTCTCTCTAATCTCTCTGGTGTAGGTAGAATCCTCTCTCTATCTCTCTGGTGTAGGTAGAATCCCTCTCTAATCTCTTGGTGTAGGTAGAATCCTCTCTAATCTCTCTGGTGTAGGTAGAATTCCTCTCTCTCTAATCTCTCTGGTGTAGGTAGAATCCTCTCTTAATCTCTCTGGTGTAGGTAGAATCCTCTCTTAATCTCTCTGGTGTAGGTAGAATCCTCCTCTCCTAATCTCTCTGGTGTAGGTAGAATCCTCTCTCTAATCTCTCTGGTGTGGTAAATCCTCTCTAATCTTCTCTGTGTAGGTAGAATCCTCTCTCTAATCTCTCTGGTGTAGTAGAATCCCTCTCTAATCTCTCTGGTGTAAGTAATCCTCTCTCATCCTTGGTGTAGGTAGAATCCTCTCTCTAATCTCTCTGGTGTAGGTAGAATCCTCTCTCTAATCTCTCTGGTGTAGGTAGAATCCTCTTCTAATCTCTCTTGGTGTAGGTAGAATCCTCTCTCTAATCTCTCTGGTGTAGGTAAGTAATCTCTCTCTCTAATCTCTCTGGTGTAGGTAGAATCCTCTCTCTAATCTCTCTGGTGTAGGTAGAATCCTCTCTCTAATCTCTCTGGTGTAGGTAGAATCCTCTCTCTATCTCTCTGGTGTAAGTAGAATCCTCTCTCTATCTCTCTGGTGTAGGTAGAATCCTCTTCTCTAATCTCTCCTGGTCTCAGCATGGTGATGGAAAGCAGATCTGGACATGAAGGTGAGTAAGACATGCTGGTGGTCTAACTTCACTGTGTGCTCAGCACCTTGTTTACAGTCAATTGTCTCAGCACAGGGCTGAGTGGGAAGTCTGCAGAATAATCCACTGAATTGAACCACGCACAACTGTCACTGTTCACTGGCCTAGTGATTGTTTTATTGAAAGTTTATTTAACTAGGCAAGTCAGTTATTAAGAACAAATTCTTATTTACAATGATGGCCTACGCCGGCCAAACCAGACGACGCTGGGCCGCAAATCACGGCCGGTTTTGGCGGTGATGAGGTGGATCCTGTATGGGATTCAGACACTGAACACAGACAGCCCTGCTAGCTAGGTTTCTCAACTCTCTGGCTGCATCTTATGCAGGAAGTGTATTACATATGCATCCAGAATGTGACATAGAATGAGTGAAATTATGGAATCTCTGTGACCCAGTATATGATTTCCTGTAATCTCACAATCAGAGGTGGACATGGATTGTCTTCCTGTCTGATTTAGGGTCAGGTTGGCTTGTTTTTGTGGGACTAATTAAACATACCTCTACCTTGAATAGATTGCTATAGCAGATCATCATATATGACTACTTTTGTCCATATCTGCATAGCATTTTATAACCATTAACAGGCTTTATCTATCTGAGAAATATCTGGCTCTTTGAAAAATAGGTCAATGGAAAAGACTTGGGAGCTGCTGCTGCTGTTGTTGCTCATGCAGCTGCTGTTGGAAATCTGGGCAAGATGGGTCTTGTTCCTTGGCTTCGATAAACCCCAGTCCTAACAAGAACCAGATGCTGAATGAATCAGGCTATTGTGGCTTCGCTGCCTGGGATGCTGAAACTTCCCTCTCAACTTACTGCCCCTCTCTCTCTTTCCTCTTACTTTACTCTCACAACTCTTACTGACCCTTCACTTTCCCTCTCCCTCTCTCTTCTCCCCTTCGCTCCTCTCCCTCTCCTCTTTCTCCTCTTCCCTCTCTCTTTCCCTCTTTCCTTTTTCTTCTTCCTCCTCTCTCCTCTCTCTCCCTCTTTTTCCCTCTCTTTCCCTTCCCTCCTCTCCTCTTTCTCTTTCTTCCCCTCTCCCTTCCTCTCTCCTTCCTCTTCTCCCTCTCTTCCTGCCCTCTATCTCTATTCCACTACCAACCTCTCCTTCCCTCTTCCCCCTCCCCCCTCTCTCTTCCTCTCGCCTCCTCTACCTCTCCCTCCCACTCTTACTTGCACTACCCTCTTCTCTCGCAATGTGCCATAGGTAACTCCTCTTCTGCTCTCTCTATCAGTTCATATTCAGGTCAACCAACTCTTCCGGGGCCGCCTTCGGGCCCATGCTGTAGCCACCTACTGGCCATGAGCTCCCTGTCACCAATCGACGCTGCCTATGAGAACCCACTGGAGGAGAAGACTGTGTTCTTTGCAGGTAATGTATGTATGGGAGACTGAGTTGTGTCATCCACCGTTTGAGAATCAGTGCCTTCGGAAAGTATTCAGACCCCTTGACTTTTCTCACATTTTGTAATCGTTACAGCTTTATTCTAAAATTGTATTTTTTTTTTTAACACACAATACCCATAATGACAAAGCGAAAACAGGTTTTTTAGATTTTGGGTGGGGAATTTATAAAATTTAACAGTGAACCTTTTCAATAAGTATTCAGACCTTTCTTGCAGACTCGAAATTAAGCTCAGGTGCATCTGTTTTGATTGATTCTCTTGAGATGTTTCTACAACTTGATTGGAGTCCACCTGTAGTAAATTCAATTGTATTGATAAACATGAAGCGTGGCGCACACCCAGAAACATTGTTTTTGTGATGCGACTAACGGCGAATAAACTAGTAAAAATAAGAGAGTCGCACATCCATATATAAACTCCCCGTCATTTATTGGTAAATCACCAAGTTTGGGCATCACTGTGCCGTTTCGGACATGATTTTGAAAGGCACAAACCTGGCTATATAAAGGTCCCACAGTGGACAGTGCATGTCAGCAGCAATAAACTTTCACCATGATGTCGAAGGAATTGTCCATAGAGCTCCAGACAGGATTGTGTCGAGGCCAGATCTGGGGAAGGGTACCAAAAAAATCTGCAGCATTGAAGAGCGCCCAAGAACACAGTGGCCTCCATCATCTCTTAAATGGAAGAAGTTTGGAACCACCAAGACTTTCCTAGAGCTGCCGCCTCGGCCAAACTGAGCAATGGGGAGAAGGCCGCTTGGTCAGGGAGGTGACCAAGCTGATTCTCGAGAGTAAATTCCTCTGTGGAGATCGGAGAACCTTCCAGAAGAGACACTCTCTGCAGACTCCAACCAATCAGGCCTTTATGGTAGAGTGGCCAGACGGAAGCCACCCTCAGTAAAAGGCACATGACTACCCCGCTTGGAGTTTGCCAAAGGCACCTAAAGACTCTCCAAGACATGAGAAACAAGATTCTCATGGTCTGATGAAACCAGAACTGAACTCTTTGGCGCCTGAATGCCAAGCTCACGTCTGGAGGAAACCTGGCAGCCATCCTCTACGCGTGGAGCATGGTGGTAAGGACAGCATCATGCTGGGAGGATGTTTTTCAGCGGCAGGAAGCTGGGAGACTAGTCCAGGATCGAGTCAAAGATGGAACGGAGCATAAGTAGCTCGAGAGATCTTGATGAAAACCTGCCCAGTATGCTCAGGACCTCAGCCTGAGGCGAAAGGTGTCCCCTTCATACAGGACAACGACTTAGCAACAGCCTAAGACAACAGATGGGGTGCTTCAGGACAAAGTATCTGAATGTCCCCTTTTTTGCTTGTCTTATGGGAGTATTGTGGGTAGATTGTTGAAGGGAAAAAACACAATTTTTTAATCACTTTTAGAATAAGGCTGTAACGTTAACAAAATGTGAAAAGTCAAGAGGATCTGAAATATTTTCTTTCCGAATGCAACTGTACATACATACATGCATACATTACATACATACTAGATACATAATCTATAAACTCTCTAATTTCATACTACAGACATACAATTAAAACAATTTACTAATCATACATACATAAATAGATTGAATTAGTTGAATATTTTTCGTATTTTTTTACAAATGTTCCATCCCGAGAAATAAATCAACTTTTCTCCGGGTAACCTGGTATCTTGGTTAAAACCGAAAGTGTCATTGAAAGCATCATAAAGAATATAAAATATGTTCGGATTTGATTAGAGTGTTGATCAGCATGAAAGATTAAAACCTGATGCTACCTGAGCCTGACGGCCATATATTAAATACATTTAGTAATATTGAGACCAAACCCCTCAAAACACAGCCCCCAAATAAATTGTGCCGTTATCACTAAATTCGCCATTAGTTGTAGCTAGCTTTGTTTTTGCTCTCTTTGGTAGATAATGAAACTATCTCCCGTAGGCTAATCTTTTTGAGTGTGAACTGTAATTACTGTACTGTATTGTATTATACTGTATTATATGGACCGCTGGAATTACGCACATCATTCAAACCATGAATAAGCGGCAAAATAGAACATGCAATTTCTGGGAAGGCAGCACATGTTGGCCGGTAGCAAAGGCCTCTCAAAGTATAAGTTCCGTATGGAACTTTGATATACAAATAATTTTGTCCAAATAATTCTAACTGTAAAGATAAAATTAGTAGATACTATGATGTGAACTTGACCTTCATTCTTCCTCGCTTTCAACACAGTTTAAATTGAAATAAGTTTTTGATGATCTCTATCTTCATCATTCTTATACTGACATCCTTGAGATAATATAGGAAAACCAGGAAATAGATGCAGAAGGCTTTCACTTCTCTTCATCGAAGAATTGGAAATGGTTATGGGTCTGAATAAATAACTGCTATATCACCCTACGGACCTGAATCACGTGAGTTCACGTCTCTTCTTTCAAACTTACCCCTGTGAAGTTCTATTAGTGCTGCTGTATTCTATAACTATTCAGCAAAGAAAAGAGGCTTGCGTTCCCTCTTCGATTAGTCTAGGCTAGGTTATAAAATTGTCCCTATTGTCCGTCGGGCAAGCTCATTCTAGTCTAGCTTTCATAGCAATGGGACACTCCATTTAACTACCTGCACTGGGACTCGTTTTTTTTAAGGAAGACCAGGGGAAGCAGAGGTGCTATGCATATTGCGTCAAGAGACAGATGAGCTATAAGTTATAAACTTATTATGTCTATAACTCCATCATTAATTAGCTTAAATATATTCAGATATATTAACCACTCATTGAAAGTATGTACCCTTGATGAGGTAGGCAAGGACCATTCTTAATATATAGGGCTGTACCTCATCAATCTAGACCAGGATGATCTATTCAATATGAAATGGAGTTGATAGGAGAGAGAGTAAATACTGCGCGTTAGTGCACTGATTTTAAGTGGACGATATTCCGAATGTGACAGAGCTCGTTATTAAAACTGCTGCAGCTGCAATACAAAATATGATTCTAATGCTTTACAGTTACAAAAATACAGGTGAACCCATGAAGCCAGAACACTTTTCCTGGAGAAATGGGGATCAAATTTAGAAGGGGTGCATTCAGTCTTTATACTTCTAAACTGAAGCAATCTACTTGCTGTAGCATAATTGTAGGCCTCCCTGTACCACAGAAAAAAAGGCTGGACCATAGATGAGATGAATAGGAGTTGGTCTTACATGTCATGGGCTATGTGAATTGCGCTTCGCCAATACTGAGCATTGGGCCTGGGTGCTTCCTGTCCAACGTTTGGCACACCATCTGAGATGGTGCTGTTTTCTGTCCTCACCCTGAGATGGTGCTTGTTCGGGCATTGTCCCCGCCCTAGAACATTGGGTCTGTCTGGTCCACCCACACCTGAGCCCTGGGCTGTCATGTCCCCGACTCGAGAATGGGCTGGGTCTGTCCCACCGCCTGAGCGTTGATTTTGAATCATCGAAAAATCTGTGGTCAAGAGGCACCGTCAGAATAGACCAGATAGTTTTTTTTTCCCCACTCATGCCTCGGAAGAGCAAAAAATACCTTGAATTTACACAGGAATAACACTTTTGTCCACATAACAAGACGCTTTTGCGCTCAGAATCATGTTTGATAATACAGAAATCATACTATATGTTCATAAACCAAGCCATTTTAAATCATGTTTTGATTGCACTTGCTGTGTGAAATTTTTATTTTGCAGTAACT
>NW_019943299.1:51338-57581 GCF_002910315.2 Salvelinus sp. IW2-2015
AGGAGAGATTTAATATAGAGAGAAAGAGAAGAGTGAGAGTCAGATTTAATATAGAGAGAAAGAGTGAGGAGAGGATTTAATATAGAGAGAAAGAGAAGAGTGAGGAGAGATTCAATATAGAGAGAAAGAGTGAGGAGAGATTCAATATAGGAGAGAAAGTGAGAGAGAGTTCAATATAGAGGAGAAAGAGTGAGGAGAGATTTAATACAGAGAGAAAGAGTGAGGAGAGATTCAATACAGAGAGAAAGTGAGAGAGATTCAATATAGAGAGAAAGAGTGAGGAGAGATGGAGACTCAAGTCAATAAACAAAGATTAGGATAGAGACTACTAAGGTTATTGGCGTTTCGTTTCCTCGGACAAAAAAATGTTTTCATGGAGCTGTCAACCAATGTCAAGGTTAATAAAAATAGCCTAGGGCCCATTAGGATATTCATTTCTGTGTGCATCCATTTTGTTTTGTTTTGTTCTGCTTTCTCCTATTTTTAGGCAGCAGTGAAAATACAGAGACAGATAAATAGGGAAGTCACAGACTGGAGGGCAGTCACCAGTCTAGTGAGTCAGTGTAATGTCTGGAGTCTGGAGGGCTACTAGACTGGACACAGTGTGCATCAGTTTAAAAGTGTTGTCACCCAGCTAACACTTTTTGGAGAGCAGATCCTCTGGTGAAGGTAGAATCCTCTCTCTAATCTCTCTGGTGTAGGTAGAATCCTCTCTCTAATCTCTCTGGTGTAGGTAGAATTCTCTCTCTGATCTCTCTGGTGTAGGTAGAATCCTCTCTCTAATCTCTCTGGTGTAGGTAGAATCTCTCTCTCATCCTCTCTGGTGTAGGTAGAATCCTCTCTCTAATCTCTCTGGTGTAGGTAGAATCCTCTCTCTAATCTCTCTGGTGTAGGTAGAATCTCTTCTCAATCTCTCTGGTGTAGGTAGAATCCTCTCTCTAATCTCTCTGGTGTAGGTAGAATCCTCTCTCTAATCTCTCTGGTGTAGGTAGAATCCTCTCTCTAATCTCTCTGGTGTAGGTAGAATCCTCTCTCTAATCTCTCTGGTGTAGGTAGAATCCTCTCTAATCTCTTCTGGTGTAGGTAGAATCCTCTCTTCTAATCTCTCTGGTGTAGGTAATCCTCTCTCTAATCTCCTGGTGTAGGTAGAATCCCTCTCTAATCTCTCTGGTGTAGGTAGAATCCTCTCTCTAATCTCTCTGGTGTAGGTAGAATCCTCTCTCTAATCTCTCTGGTGTAGGTAGAATCCTCTCTCTAATCTCTCTGGTGTAGGTAGAATCCTCTCTCTAATCCTCGGTGTAGGTAGAATCCTCTCTCTAATCTCTCTGGTGTAGGTAGAATCCTCTCTCTAATCTCTCTGGTGTAGGTAGAATCCTCTCTCTAATCTCTCTGGTGTAGGTAGAATCTCTCTCTAATCTCTCTGGTGTAGGTAGAATCCTCTCTAATCTCTCTGGTGTAGGTAGAATCTCTCTCTAATCTCTCTGGTGTAGGTAGAATCCTCTCTAATCTCTCTGGTGTAGGTAGAATCCTCTCTCTAATCTCTCTGGTGTAGGTAGAATCCTCTCTCTAATCTTCTGGTGTAGGTAGAATCCTCTCTCTAATCTCTCTGGTGTAGGTAAAATCCTCTCTAATCTCTCTGGTGTAGGTAGAATCCTCTCTCTAATCTCTCTGTGTAAGTAGAATCCCCTCTCTAATCTCTCTGGTGTAGGTAGAATCCTCTCTAATCTCTCTGGTGTAGGTAGAATCCTCTCTCTAATCTCTCTTGGTGTAGGTAAGAATCCTCTCTCTAATCTCTCTGGTGTAGGTAGAATCCTCTCTCTAATCTCTCTGGTGTAGGTAGAATCCTCTCTCTAATCTCTCTGGTGTAGGTTAGAATCCTCTCTCTAATCTCTCTGCGTGGTAGGTAGAATCCTCTCTCTAATCTCTCTGGTGTAGTAGAATCCTCTCTCTAATCTCTCTGGTGTAGGTAGAATCCTCTCTCTAATCTCTCTGGTGTAGTAGAATCCTCTCTCTAATCTCTCTGGTGTAGGTAGAATCCTCTCTCTAATCTCTCCTGTCTCAGCATAGAGAGAGAATTCTACCTACACCAGAGAGATTAGAGAGAGGATTCTACCTACACCAGAGAGATTAGAGAGAGGATTCTACCTTCACCAGAGGGATCTGCTCTCCAAAAAGTGTTAGCTGGGTGACAACACTTTTAAACTGATGCACACTGTGTCCAGTCTAGTAGCCCTCCAGACTCCAGACATTACACTGACTCACTAGACTGGTGACTGCCCTCCAGTCTGTGACTTCCCTATTTATCTGTCTCTGTATTTTCACTGCTGCCTAAAAATAGGGAGAAGCAGAACAAAACAAAACAAAATGGATGCACACAGAAATGAATATCCTAATGGGCCCGTCCACCCAGATGGTTTAGCTAATCAGAGCCATGGAGCAGAGGAGTGAGAAGAGATGGAACAGAGCAGCGAGAGTGGGAGAGATTCAATATAGAGAGAAAGAGTGAGGAGAGATTTATATAGAGAGAAAGAGTGAGGAGAGATTCAATATAGAGAGAAAGAGTGAGGAGAGATTCAATATAGAGAGAAAGAGTGAGGAGAGATTCAATATAGAGAGAAAGAGTGAGGAGAGATTTAATATAGAGAGAAAGAGTGAGGAGAGATTCAATATAGAGAGAAAGAGGAAGAGTGGAGGAGAGATTCAATGTAGAGAGAAAGAGAAAGAGTGAGGAGAGATTCAAATATGAGAGAAAGATAAGAGTGAGGAGAGATTCAATATAGAGAGAAGAGAAGAGTGAGGAGAGTTCAATTAGAGAGAAAGAGAAAGAGTGAGGAGAGATTTAATATAGAGAAAAGAGGAAGAGTGAGGAGAGATCAATGTAGAGAGAAAGAGAAAGAGTGAGGAGAGATTCAATGTAGAGAGAAAGAGTGAGGAGAGATTCATGTAGGAGAAAGAGTGAGGAGAGATTCAATATAGAGAGAAAGAGTGAGGAGAGATTCAATATAGAGAGAAAGAGTGAGGAGAGATTCAATATAGAGAGAAAGAGTGAGGAGAGATTCAATGTAGAGAGAAGAGTGAGGAGAGATTCAATGTAGAGAGAAAGAGTGAGGAGAGATTCAATACAGAGAGAAAGAGGAAGAGTGAGGAGAGATTCAATATAGAGAGAAAGAGTGAGGAGAGATTCATATAGAGAGAAAGAGTGAGGAGAGATTTAATATAGAGAGAAAGAGGAGAGTGAGGAGAGATTTAATATAGAGAGAAAGAGTGAGGAGAGATTTAATATAGAGAGAAGAGGGAAGAGTGAGGAGAGATTCAATATAGAGAGAAAGAGTGAGGAGAGATTCAATATAGAGAGAAGTGAGGAGAGATTCAATATAGAGAGAAAGAGTGAGGAGAGATTTAATACAGAGAGAAAGAGTGAGGAGAGATTCAATACAGAGAGAAAGTGAGGAGAGATTCAATATAGAGAGAAAGAGTGAGGAGAGATGGAGACTCAAGTCAATAAACAAAGATTAGGATAGAGACTACTAAGGTTATTGGCGTTTCGTTTCCTCGGACAAAAAAATGTTTTCATGGAGCTGTCAACCAATGTCAAGGTTAATAAAAATAGCCTAGGGCCATTAGGATATTCATTTCTGTGTGCATCCATTTTTTGTTTGTTTTTTTCTGCTTCTCCCTATTTTTAGGCAGCAGTGAAAATACAGAGACAGATAAATAGGGAAGTCACAGACTGGAGGGCAGTCACCAGTCTAGTGAGTCAGTGTAATGTCTGGAGTCTGGAGGGCTACTAGACTGGACACAGTGTGCATCAGTTTAAAGTGTTGTCACCCAGCTAACACTTTTTGGAGAGAGATCCCCTGGTGAAGGTAGAATCCTCTCTCTAATCTCTCTGGTGTAGGTAGAATCCTCTCTCTAATTCTCTGGTGTAGGTAGAATTCTTTCTCTGATCTCTCTGGTGTAGGTAGAAATCCTCTCTCTAATCTCTCTGGTGTAGGTAGAATCCTCTCTCTCATCTCTCTGGTGTAGGTAGAATCTCTCTCTCAATCTCTCTGGTGTAGGTAGAATCCTCTCTCTCATCTCTCTGGTGTAGGTAGAATCCTCTCTATCTCTCTGGTGTAGTAGAATCTCTCTCTAGTCTCTCTGGTGTAGGTAGAATCCTCTCTCTAATTCTCTGGTGTAGGTAGAATCCTCTCTCTAATCTCTCTGGTGTAGGTAGAATCCTCTCTCTAATCTCTCTGGTGTAGGTAGAATCCTCTCTAATCTCTCTGGTGTAGGTAGAATCTCTCTCTAATCTCTCTGGTGTAGGTATATTCCTCTCTCTAATCTCTCTGGTGTAGGTAGAATCCTCTCTCTATCTCTCTGGTGTAGGTAGAATCCTCTCTCTAATCTCTCTGGTGTAGGTAGAATCCTCTCTCTAACTCTCTGGTGTAGGTAGAATCCTCTCTCTAATCTCTCTGGTGTAGGTAGAATCCTCTTCTAATCTCTCTGGTGTAGGTAGAATCCTCTCTCTACATCTCTCTGGTGTAGGTAGAATCCTCTCTCTAATCTCTCTGGTGTAGGTAGAATCCTCTCTCTAATCTCTCTGGTGTAGGTAGAATCCTCTCTAATCTCTCTGGTGTAGGTAGAATCCTCTCTAATCTCTCTGGTGTAGGTAGAATCCCTCTCTAATTCTCTCTGGTGTAGGTAGAATCCTCTCTAATCTCTCTGGTGTTAGGTAGAATCCTCTCTCTAATCTCTCTGGTGTAGGTAGAATCCTCTCTCTAATCTCTGCTGGTGTAGGTAGAATCCTCTCTCTAATCTCTCTGGTGTAGGTAAAATCCTCTCTAATCTCTCTGGTGTAGGTAGAATCCTCTCTCTAATCTCTCTGGTGTAAGTAGAATCCCCTCTCTAATCTCTCTGGTGTAGGTAGAATCCTCTCTAATCTCTCTGGTGTAGGTAGAAGCCTCTCTCTAATTCTCTCTGGTGTAGGTAGAATCCTCTCTCTAATTCTCTCTGGTGTAGGTAGAATCCTCTTCTCTAATCTCTCTGGTGTAGGTAGATCCTCTCTCTAAATCTCTCCTGGTGTAGGTAGAATCCTCTCTCTAATCTCTCTGGTGTAGGTAGATCCTCTCTCTAATCTCTCTGGTGTAGGTAGAATCCTCTCTCTAATCTCTCTGGTGTAAGTAGAATCCTCTCTCTAATCTCTCTGGTGTAGTAGAATCCTCTCTCTAGGATCCTCTCTTGTGGTAGGTAGAATCCTCTCTCTAATCTCTCCTGTCTCAGCATGGTGATGGAAAAGCAGATCTGGACATGAAGGATGAGTAAGACATGCTGGTGGTCTAACTTCACTGTGTGCTCAGCACCTTGTTTACAGTCAATGTCTCAGCACAGGGCTGAGTGGGAAGTCTGCCGAATAATTCCACTGAATTGAACCCACGCACACTGTCACTGTTCACTGGCCTAGTGATTGTTTTATTGAAAGTTTATTTAACTAGGAAGTCAGTTATTAAGAACAAATTCTTTTTACAATGATGGCCTACGCCGGCCAAACCAGACGACGCTGGGCCCCATCACGGCCGTTTTGCCGGTGATGAGGTGGATCTGTATGGGATTCAGACACTGAACACAGACAAGCCCTGCCTAGCTAGGTTTCTCCAACCTTCTCTGGCTGCATCTTATGGCAGGAAGTGTATTACATATGCATCCAGAATGTGACAAAGAATGAGATGAAATTATGGAATCTCTGTGACCAAGTTATATGATTTCCTGTAATCTCACAAGTCAGAGGGGACATGGATTTGTCTTCCTGTCTGATTTAGGGTCAGGTTGGCTTTGTTTTGTGGGACTAATTAAACATACCTTCTACCTTGAATAGATTGCTATAGCAGATCATTCAATTATGACTACTTTGTCCATATCTGCATAGCATTTTATAACCATTAACAGGCTTTATCTATCTGAGAAATATCTGGTTTTGAAAAATAGGTCAATGGAAAAGACTTGGGGAGCTGCTGCTGCTGTTGTTGCTCATCGCAGCTGCCTGTTGGAAATCTGGGCAAGATGGTCTTGTTCCCTTGGTTCGATAAACCCCAGTCCTAACAAGAACCAGATGCTGAATGAATCAGGCTATTGGTGGCTCGTGCCTGGGCTGCTAAACTCTCCCCTCCCCTCACTTACTGCCCCTCTCTCTTCTTTTCCCTCTTACTTTAACCTCTCACAACTCTTACTGCCCTTCACTTTCCCTCTCCCTCTCTCTTTCCCCTC
>NW_019943299.1:59652-65706 GCF_002910315.2 Salvelinus sp. IW2-2015
ATTCGACATCTCTATGGAGAGTTACAGTACCAAAACCATAGCTGCATGAGATCTGGACTCCAGAGGGCCAGTTAGCTGATCTCAGGTTTCAGTGGTGGGATGACTTTGGTCCCTAGTTATTCATTGTTGGCTCTAGGTCACCAGATGGTTTAGCTATCAAAGAGCCATGGAGCAGAGAGTGAGAAAGATGAACAGAGACAGCGAGAGTGAGGAGAGATCAATATAGAGAGAAAGAGTGAGGAGAGATTTAATATAGAGAGAAAGAGTGAGAGAAGTTCAATATAGAGAGAAAGAGTGAGGAGAGATTCAATATAGAGAGAAAGAGTGAGGGGAGAGATTCAATATAGAGGAGAGAGTGAGAGAGATAATATAGAGAGAAAGAGTGAGGAGAGATTAATATAGAGAGAAAAAGGAGATGAGGAGAGATTCAATGTAGAGAGAAAGAGAAAGAGTGAGAGAGATTCAATATAGAGAGAAGATAAAGAGTGAGGAGGATTCATAATAGAGAGAAAGAAGAAAGAGTGAGGAGAGATTCAATATAGAGAGAAAGAGAAGAGTGAGGAAGATATTAATATAGAGAAAAAGAGAGAAGAGTGAGGAGAGATCCAATGTAGAGAGAAAGAGAAAGAGTGAGGAGAGATTCAATGCTAGAGAGAAAGAGTGAGAGAGATTCAATTGTAAGAGAAGAGATGAGGAGAATTCAATATAGAGAGAAAGAGGAGGAGAGATTCAATTAGAGAGAAAGAGTGAGGAGAGATTCAATATAGAGAGAAAGATGAGGAGAATTCAATGTATGAGAGAAAGAGTGAGGAGGAGAGAATTCAATGTAGAGAGAAAGACGTGAGGAGATATCAATACAGAGAGAAGAGAAGAGATGAGGAGAGATTCAATATAGAGAGAAGAGTGAGGAGAAATTCAATATAGAGAGAAAGAGTGAGGAGAGATTTAATATAAGAGAGAAAGAGGAAGAGTGAGGAGAGATTTAATATAGAGAGAAAGAGTGAGGAGAGATTTAATATAGAGAGAAAGAGGAAGAGTGAGAGATTCAATATAGAGAGAAAGAGTGAGGAGAGATTCAATATAGAGAGAAAGTGAGGGAGAATTCAATATAGAGAGAAAGAGTGAGGAGAGATTTAATACAGAGAGAAAGAGTGAGGAGAGATTCAATACAGAGAGAAAGTTGGAGAGATTCAATATAGAGAGAAAGAGTGAGGAGAGATGGAGACTCACGTCAATAAACCAAAGATAGATAGAGACTACTAAGGTTATTGGCGTTTCGTTTCCTCGGACAAAAAAATGTTTTCATGGAGCTGTCAACCAATGTCAAGGTTAATAAAAATAGCCTACTAGAGCCAACAATGAATAACTAGGGACCAAAGTCATCCCACCACTGAAACCTGAGATACAGCCTAACTGGCCCTCTGAGTCCAGATCTCATGCAGCTATGGGTTTGGTACTGTAACTCCTCCATAGAGATGTCGGATCTTAATTTGATCACTCTTTTGTTGATGAGAATTTTCCTGCACAGCAGTTTATTCAAGTTTTAAAGAGGCTTCTAATGTTTGCAATTTCCACTTTAACATTTCAGACTCGATTTGCACGAACTTAAAATGTACAACCCCTACAAAAAATGTCCATTAATTATGATCCAAATAATTATTCACGTTTCCTTTTGCTTCAGGATTATTTCTCTACTGTAGCAAACTGGCTCAAATGAAGATCCTACAGCCGTAACTCCCTCCGTAATGGCATTTCCCTCCATCTGAGAGATACACCCCATAATTATAGCTATCATTGAATATGTGTCATTGTTAATGATATCATGGTATATGTGGTATCTGGAACTAGAACACCGCAAAGCATTTTGAATGAGACAATGATCCTGCTGATGAGGAAATGGAGAATCTCTCCTGAAATCCCCAGGGCCAGTGTCTTGTCCACAACACATCACTGTATATCTATTCTGCCAGCTTTTATCATGGTGGCTGGATATCTTGTGGATTTGGATTCTCTAGGATGTTTGAGCAGCAGACAACAGATGATATACCTAAAAAATAATCAAACTAACCCAATCAAAGATATGATTTACAGGCATAGTCAAATCATTTCTAAACTAACTTGTCACGTTCCTGACCTTAATATTATTATTTTTTTTAATATATTTTTTTAATAAACTTATAGTTTTGTATTTATTTAGTATGGTCAGGGCGTGAGTTGGGGTGGGTTGTCTATGTGTGTTTTTCTATGTTGGGATTTTGTGTTCGGCCTGGTATGATTCTCAATCAGAGGCAGCTGTCAATCGTTGTTCCTGATTGAGGATCATACTTAGGCAGCCGGGGTTTCACGTTTGGTTTGTGGGTGTTTGTTTTCCTGTGTCAGTGTTTGTGCCACACGGGACTGTTACGGTTAGTTCGTTTGTTATTTTGTATCGTGTATTGTTTTTGTGTATATTAAATATCATGGAAACTTACCACTCTGCACATTGTTCCTCCGATCCTTCTCGCCTCTCCTCGTCCGATGAGGAGGACGAAATAGACTGCCGTTACAGAAACACCTACCACCAAAGGACCAAGCAGAGTGGGAAAGGACAGCAGCAGCGGCAGAAGACACAGGACTCATGGACTTGGGAGGAGATTCTGGACGGCAAGGGACCCTGGGCTCAGCCAGGGGAATATCGCCGTCACAAAGCAGAGTTGGAGGCAGCGCGGCGACGCGGTTGGAAGCCCGAGAGTCAGACCCAAAAACTTAGCCCAGTGTGGGCTATTCCACCTCGCCGCACTGGCCGGGCTAGGTTGGGCATCGAGCCGGGTGCCATGAAGCTGGCTCAACGCATCTGGTCTCCAGTGCGTCTCCTCGGGCCGGCGTACATGGCACCAGCCTTACGYATGGTGTCCCCGGTTCGCCAGCATAGCCCAGTGCGGGCTATTCCACCTCGCCGCACTGGCAGGGCTACGGGGAACATTCAACCAGGTAAGGTTGGGCAGGCTCGGTGCTCAAGAGCTCTTGTACTCCTTTCACGGTCCGGTATATCCGGTGCCACCTCCACGTACCAGTCCTCCGGTGGCAGCCCCCCGCACCAGGCTGTCTCTCCGGTTTCTCTCTACAGTTGCTCCCACTAGACTGGCTGATTGCCCTTCCAACATTACATTGGCCCACTAGACGATGGGTGATTTGCCCTCCAGACATACATGGACCCACTAGACTGGTTGTGGATTGCCTCCAGACATTACATTGACCCACTAGACTGGTGGATTTGCCCTCCAGACATTACATTGGCCCACTAGACTGTGACTTGCCCTCCGAACATACATGGCCTACTAGACTGGTGACTGCCCTCCAGTCTGTGACTTCCCTATTATCTTCTCTGTATTTTTTCACTGCTGCCTAAATAGGGGCGAGAAGTCAGAACAAAACAAAACAAAATGGATGCAACACAGAAATGAATTCCTATGGGCCCAAGGCTATTCTTTTTATTAACATTGACATTGGTTGACAGCTCCATGAAAACAATTTTTTGTCTGAGGAAACGAAACGCCAATAACCTTAGTAGTCTCTATCCTAATCTTTTGCTTATTGACTTGAGTCTCATCTCTCCTCACCTCTTTCTCTCTATATTTGAATCTCTCCTCACTCTTTCTCTCTATATTGAAATCTCTCCTCACTCTTTTTTTCTCTTATATTAAATCTCTCCTCCCTCTTTCCTCTTCAATTTCTTGTTATTGGAAATCTCTGCCTCACTCTTTCCCTTTCTCTTCTACCATTGAATCTCTCCTCACTCTCTCTCGTTTCTCCTATATTGGAATCTCTCCTCACTCTTCTCTCTTATATTGAAAGAAAATCTTCTTCCTCACTCTTCTCTCTACCCATTTGATCTCTCCTCACTCTTTTTTCTCTATATTAAATCTCCTCTCCTCACCTCCCCTTCTCTCTTTCTCTCTATTTATTGAAATCTCTCCTCTCACTCTCCCTTTCTCTTTATATTAAATTCTCCCTCACTCTTTTCTCTATATTGATCTCCCCTCACCTCTTCTCTTTTCTACATTTTGATATCTCTCCTTCACTCTTTTCTCCTCTTATAGAATCTTCTCTCACTCTTTCTCTCTATATTAAATTCTTTCCCTCACTCTTTCTCTCTATATTTAAATGTCCTCCTCACTCTTTCTCTCATATTGAATCTCCCCTCCCACCTCTTTCTCCTCTACATTGAATCTCTCCCTCACTTCTTTCTCTTCTATATTAAATGTCTCCTCCACTCTTTTTCTCTCTATATTGAATCCCCCTCACTCTTTTCTCTTACATTGAATCTCTCCTCACTCTTTCTCTCTATATTGAATCTCTCCACTCTTTCTCTCTATATTGAATCTTCCTCACTCTTTCTCTCTGTATTGAATCTCTCCTCACCTCTCTCTAATAATCTCTCTATTTCCTATATGAATCTCTCCTCATTTTTCTCTCTATATTGATCGTCTCACCTTCTTTCCTTATTAATCCTCCTTCTAAATCTCTTCCTCACTCTTCTCTCTTAATGAATCTCTCCTCCACTCTTTCCCTTTCTCTTATATTAAATCTCTCCCTCACTCTTTCTCTATATAATCTCCTCACTCTTTCTCTCTAATTAATTCTCCTCACTCTTTTCTCTATATTAATCTCTCCTCACTCTTTATCTCTATATGATTCCTCCTCTCTCATGCTCATTGATACATCTCCACTCTTTCTCTCTCATATTAATCTCTCCTCACTTTCTCTCTCTCTATATTGAATCTCTCCTCACTCTTTCTCTCTAACATTGAATCTCTCCTCACTCTTTCTCTCTATATTGAATTCCTTCCTCACTTTCTTTCTCTCTAATTGAATCTCTCCTCACTCTTTCTCTCTATATTTGAATCTCTCCTCACTCTTTCTCTCTATATTGAAATCTCTCCTCCACTCTTTCTCTCTATATTGAAATCTCTCCTCAACTCTTTCTCTCTAATAAATCTCTCCTCACTCTTTCTCTCTATATGAATCTCTCCTCACTCTTTCTCTCTACATTGAATCTCTCCTCACTCTTTTTCTCTAATTGAATCTCTCCTCACTCCTTTATCTCTTTTTCTCCCTCACCTTTCTCTCTACATTGAATCTCTCCTCACTCTTTTTCTCTATATTGAATCTCTCCTCACTCCTTTTTTCTCTATATTGAATCTCCCTCACTCACTCTTTCTCTCTACATTGAATTCTCTCCTCACTCTTTCTCTCTATATTAAATCTCTCCTCACTCTTTTCTCTCTATATTGAATCTCCCCTCACTCTTTCTCTCTACATTGAATCTCTCCTCACTCTTTCTCTCTATAATGAATCTCTCCTCACTCTTTTCTCTCTATATTGAATCTCTCCTCACTCTTTTCTCTATATTGAATCTCTCCTCACTCTTTCTCTCTATATTAAATTCTCTCCTCACTCTTTCTCCTAATTAATCTCTCCTCACTCTTTCTCTCTATATAAATCTCTGTTCCATCTCTTCTCACTCCTCTGCTCCATGGCTCTGATAGCTTAAACCATCTGGTGACCTAGAGCAACAATGAATAACTAGGGACCAAAGTCATCCCACCACTGAAACCTGAGATACAGCCTAACTGGCCCTCTGAGTCCAGATCTCATGCAACTATGGTTTGTACTGTAACTCCTCCATAGAGATGTCGGATCTTAATTTGATCCACTCTTTTGTTGATGAGAATTTCCTGCACAGCAGTTATTTCAGTTTTAAGAGGCTTCTAAAGTTTGCAATTTCCACTTAACATTTCAGACTCGATTTGCACGAACTTAAAATGTACAACCCCTACAAAAATATCCATTAATTATGATCCACATAATTATTCACGTTTCCTTTCTCTTCAGGAATATTTCTCCTACTGTAGCAAACTGGCTCAAATGAAGATCCTACAGCCGTAACTCCCTCCGTAATGGCATTTCCCTCCATCTGAGAGATACACCCCATAATTATAGCTATCATTGAATATGTGTCATTGTTAATGATATCATGGTATATGTGTATCGGAACTAGAACACCGCAAAGCA
>NW_019943299.1:65731-105747 GCF_002910315.2 Salvelinus sp. IW2-2015
CCTGCCTGTCCAGCGCTGCCAGAGCCTTCCTCTTCTCCAGCGCAGCCAGAGTCTCTCATCTGTCCAGCGCCGTCTGAACTGCCTGTCTGCCCAGCGCCGTCTGAGCTGCCTGCCTGCCCAGCCGCCGTTGTCTGAGCTGCCTGCCTCGCCCCAGCGCCGTCTGAGCTGCCTGCCTGCCCGCGCCGTCTGAGCTGCCTGCCTGCCCAGCGCCGTCTGAGCTGCCTGCCTGCCCAGCGTCATCTGAGCCGCCCGTCTGTCCCGAGCCGCCCGTCTGTCCCGAGCCATAGAGCCGTCCGTCAGTCAGGAGCCGCTAGAGCCGTCCGTCAGTCAGGAGCTGCCAGTCCGCCAGCCAGCCAGGAGCTGCCAGACGGCCAGCCAGCCAGGACCTGCCAGAGCCGCCAGTCAGCAGGACCTGCCAGAGCTGCCCAGTCAGCAGGAGCTGCCAGAGCCAGTCAGCCAGGACCTGCCAGAGCCGTCAGTCAGCCAGGACCTGCCAGAGCCGTCAGTCAGCCAGGACCTGCCAGAGCTGTCAGTCAGCCAGGACCTGCCAGAGCTGTCAGTCAGCCAGACCTGCCAGAGCTGTCAGTCAGCCAGCGACCTGCCGACGCCACCCAGGCCAGGACCCTACCAGAGCCTCAGGACTCAGCCAGGACCTGCCAGAGCCACCCAGCCAGGAACCTGCAGAGCTGTCAGTCAGCCAGACCTGCCGGAGCTGTCAGTCAGCCAGGACCTGCCGGAGCCGTCAGTCAGCCGGGAGCTGCCAGAGCTGCCTGTCAAGCCGGCGATGCCGGAATTGCCTTTTTACCTCCGCGCGCTGCCGGAGTATCCTGTCCATTCGGGACCCATGGCTAGGGTCCCCAGGCCAAGATCGGCGGCGATGATCGCCCGCATAAGAGGCCACGGGGCGGTTAAAGAGTGGACACAAACAATGGTGAGTGTGGGTCCACGTCCCGCGCGCCAGAGCGCCAACAGACGCCCACCCAGACCCTCCCCTAGAGTTTTAGGTGGTGCGTCCGGAGTCTGCACCTTGAGGGGGGGGGATTCTGTCACGTTCCTGACCTTATTTCCTATTGTTTTGTATTTATTTAGTGATGGTCAGTGGCGTGAGTTTAAATATCATGGAAACTTACCACTCTGCACATTGGTCCTCGATCCTTCTCGCCTCTCCTCGTCCGATGAGGAGGACGAAATAGACTGCCGTTACATAACTATTGAGAGAAATCTACTGTTAAAACCAGACTCGGTTTTAATTGGCAGTCCTCCCTCCTTTAACAGTTAATATTACGTTGACACATCAACCAAACACTACACTGTTTATACAGTAGTTTATTAGTCCACAGAACAGCCTTCAGCATGATGTTTGTCCCTGTTCCCTGAACAGCGTTAATGCATGGTGAACCACAGCGATGAAGACTTAATGCTTAACTAAAGCAGATAGACTACGGATCTATGAAACTAAACAGGATTCTATGAACTAAAGCAGGATTCTATGAACTAAAGCAGGATTTGTAGCATGATTTGAGGTGGTTTCCCTCCAGCCCCAGACTCAGGGTGGGCAGGGGGCAAAGCTAGCAGCTGAATGACTGCAGTCTTTTGAGTCCAAAAAGTCTACTTGTTTGCTTTGGACACCGTTCCAACTCAGCAATGACAGATATATAGTAAAGCTCACCTTAACTTTGAAGGCTAAAGAGTGTGGCAGGCAAAGTCTGAGAGAAGGAACATATAAATGTCCAATGAATCCTAATCTAACCTGCTTTTCAGTCACAATTTTGTCCATTGGATTGCATGCAATAGCTTATTGTTTGGGTTGAAAGTGTTCCTAACATAATTTGTCCCAGACAGGATTCATCTGTTGTGGTGAAGAGTTCATGTTTCAGAGGGAAAGTACACTGATCATGGAAAGCTGAGAATGAACCAAACAGATAATGTAAGATGGAG
This sequence comes from Salvelinus sp. IW2-2015, assembly GCF_002910315.2. Classification (NCBI taxonomy): domain Eukaryota; kingdom Metazoa; phylum Chordata; class Actinopteri; order Salmoniformes; family Salmonidae; genus Salvelinus; species Salvelinus sp. IW2-2015. The sequence continues at coordinate 67,670 of NW_019943299.1, forward strand.
AGATACAGAAAGCCTATCCTTTCTCCTTTTCTACACTACATAGGACAATCCAGGTGAAGTTGTACCCTGTACTGTATAGTAGGGTTGTTTACAATCTTAATAACAGGCAGCCATTTTGGTTTACCATAGTTGATACAGGATTGTGAGAGTGGTTATTATTACCAGTTGTTTCATACTTATACTTATCACAGCATGGAATAAGCATTAGAGCTCAGACAACCAGAGATAACACCACCCCTTCATTCAAACAAAACACCTGATTGCCAGAGAAAATAATGCATTCTGAGACCAAACAAGCCCCTATTAAACTACCCATTGTTTGTGGTGAAATGATTTAGTTGTGGGTTGTGAGGTCTAACTTGTGGACTGGTCTGCTCCAATGACTCTAACCACAGACTCTAACCACAGGAGTCTAAAATAAGAGTCTTCAGGTATATGTTCTTTTCTGCCTGTTTCCTGTAGACAGATCAGTGGTCAGATTGGCAACATGCTTTTTGAAGACAACAAAAAGTGTATTTACCTACAAGTCAAATGTTTGCTAACCATTAGCGATCAAAGTAATACTTGTAGAATCCCAGTAAATCATTTTACCTGTCCTTGAGAAGAAGGTCTTCCCTCTGATCTGGGCCACAGCATCAAACACCACAGGTTCATTACAGATGTCCATAGGAGTGACTGGCCCTGGGTGGGAGGCACGGGCTTGTCTGTACCAGCACCTGAGAGGAAAAGGAGAGGCAACATGGTGAGCATGAGTAGATGAGATTGATATCCTTCAACAGGAGAAATACATTTGTTTACCTGCAGGACATTCACCAAAGCACTCTGGTTATGAACGGCGGGTGAAGTCGTGGTTACACGTTATTTTAAAGGTACCTACATAATGACTTCATAACACATTCATAACCCATACATAACCCATAAGCAGTCATAAGAATTTCAAACTGACCATAGAGCCCTGGATGCCCTTGATGTCGTCGTTGGACAGTCTAAGTTCTTGGTGAAGGTGTACATTGCGGGGGCCATCAGAGCGCCAGGGTCCTGGGAGTGCTCCAAGCCCAGGGCATGGCCAAACTCATGGCCGCAACCAGAACAGACTGTAGCCTGGACAACACCAATAGGAGTGAGAGATACCAGCAAACACATATTCAAAGCATAACAAGTCAAGTTATATCAGGTGAATGAGAATAGGTTTCCATGTTAGGAAATTCCCTGTTGGCCACTTTCCCTTCATTCTGGTGCATAGACCAATGACTAATACATGAATGAATAAAACTGAATAATAATACAAATGATTCAAATAAATAAACATAATTGTCATTGTCCACCTAAACTGCTAAAACCACCTACAAACAAGCATAATGTCAAAGGTCATCGATTACATATTTACCTTGATCAGGACAGAAGCCCACTTGCGGTCATCGTCGTAGCTCTTGTGGAGGCGCACCACATCTTGCCGTCGCTACGTCCAGAAGCGGTGCAACTGTCATAAGTGTCTCCAAGGAACGTGAAGGGGAACACCACAGGGGGGAACCCTCCGAGTTTCTCAACGGTGGAACATGGCTGCATGGGTGAAAAAATACATATTTCAGGACCAAACTGGACTTTTCTTAAGTGTGCCGATGAGGTAGTGCTAAAAGTTACAACATTTTGATTTGGGTTGACTTGCTAAAATGGATATTTGCTTGAGAAACTACCATGAATGTAATGACATTGACATCAATGTATTTTTCATCTACCGTATATCCAAAACAAAACCAAATACCACTCTCCAAAAAGTGGCTTTCTTTGCTGCATGATAATATTATATCTGGGATCTGGGTTGGTACAGCACAGTACTGGGCCTGTGTAGTTTTTTAAGCAGCTGTTTCTTATTCAGTGCTTCTTACACACAAGACTACACTGCACCCAGCATTCCCAACCAATTAGAACCAGATGAAAACTCAGCCTTAACCCCCCCCCTCTCCCTTTCTGCCTCTCTTTCTCTCCCCATACCCGCTCTCTCACTCTCCGCACTCCTCCCCAAACCCACTGACACAATGGAAATAACCCCCGCAGCAGCCACTCAGTAAAATACTTTTACAGTCATTCAGGAGACTAGCTGCTGCAAGATTGGAAACCATAGGTCTGGGACATTAGCAAGACATTCTCCTACAACCAATACACTGGTAGGCATCAGCACGCACACACCTTGACAATATAATGCAAGCACCCATGCTATGTGCGCGGTGACTCAATAACCGCAGTCCCGGGGAGGAGGGTTACATTGAGGTTTTTCTTTCATTATTTTAGGCTATAACTGGTATTGTGGCATAACGCCTAAGTCAGGGCTTAACCTGTACGTGTGCAAATAGCCTACACCGCCAAGCACCAAAGTAATGCTTTTTGGGAATGGGCAGAAAGCCAAATAATGCTTTGGGAATGGCGAAAATCCTTCACCGTCAATACACAGAGGACAATAAAGGACCATTGTCGAAGTTTGAACTTCAATAACACAAGCTGCGAAAGGCAGAATTTGAAAACAGAGATAGGAGGGAGAAAAGTACATGTTATAAGGAGGGCAGAAAAGAAATGTTCAGAATATATCTGTAGAAGTGGTAAAAGAGGATTAGCAGTAGCGGCTATGTTTAATGTTTTGCATGATTTTGAGGTGGTACACAAATTCCACAGCACAAGACGGGGACCTTCAAATAAGGCTCTATGGCAGCTCACAGGCAACTGTAGCCTTACTGTTTTAAGCATAAACTGAAATCTGTCACTGACTGTAGGTCTATAACCTCTCACATAGCCTTAAAAAGAACTCCTGCAGAATTAAGCATTTCTTTGCAATTCCTTTTACCTCTTGGCTTGGTTTTTGCTCTGACATGCACTGTTAACTTGTGGGACGTCTTTATCGACAGGGTGTGCTCTTGTCCAAATAATGTCCAATCAACTGAATTTACCACAGGTGGACTCCAATAAAGTTGTAGAAACATCTCAAGGATGCTCAATTGAAACAGATGCCACCTTGAGCTCAATTTCAAGTTCATAGCAAAGGGTCTCTGAATACTTACACGACCGTCTCAAAAGTTGTGGGTCACTTAGAAATGTCCTTGTTTTTGAAAGAAAAGCACATTTTTTGTCGATTTAAAATAGCATCAATTGATCAGAAAAACAGTGAGCACATTGTTAATGTTGCTAAATGACTATTGTAGCTGGAAACTAGCTAATCAAGTTTACTCATTTTAAAAGGCTAACTGATCCATTAGAAAACCCTTTTGTAATGATGTTAGCCACAGCTGAAACGTCGTTCTGATTAAAGAAGCAATTTAAAAACTGCGCTTCTTTAGACTAGTTGAGGTATCTGGAGGCAAATTAAATCAAATTCAAAGTTTATTTTGTCAGTTTACAAACAGGTTTAGTAGGACCTTATAGGAAAGCTGCTTACTTACCCAGGCTCTAACCAACAGTTGCAAAAAAGGTAGTAGGTGAACAATGGTATGTTTAAAGAAATAAAAACAACAGTAATAAGACAGTGAAGAAAGTACAGCTAGCGAGGCTATATACAGTTTAGCGAGGTTATATTACAGTAGCGACGGCATATACAGTAGCGAGGTTATATAAACAGTAGCGAGGTTAATACCATAGCGACGGTTATAACCAGTAGCGGAGTCTATAATACAGTAGCGAGGTTATATGACAGTAGCGAGGCTATAACAGTAGCGAGGCTTACATACATGCACCAGGTTAGTCCTGCGGCTGATTTGACGCGGTTAGTATTGTACATGCTAGATATGGTTAAAGTGACTATGCAATATATAAACAGAGAGTAGCAGTAGCGTGAAAAGAGGGGGTTGGGGAGGGGGCACACAATGCAAATAGTCCGGTAGCCATTTGATTACCTGTTCAGGCAATCCTTTATGGCTTGGGGTAAAAACTGTTTGAGCCCCAAGCATTTGTCGGTTCGATTACCAGGCTCAAAATGGCCAGAAAACAAAGACCTTCTGAAAACTCGTCAAGTCATCTTCGTTCTGAGAATGGTAAGGCGATTCACGAAACTGCCCAAGAACTGAAGATCCTCATACAACACTCAGTGTACTACTCCCTTCACAGAACAGCGCCAACACTGGCTTCTAACCAGAATTACCAAAAGGAGAGGGAGCCCGGCTGCACAACTAGCAAGAGGGGACAAGCTTAACATTAGAGCTGTCTATTTGAGCAAACAGTTACGCCTCACAAAGTCCCCTCCACCTGGCAGCTCTCTTACTTAAATAGTACCTGCAAAACACCAGTCTCAACGTCAACAGTTGAAGAGGCAACTCCGAGCTAACAAACGAAAAAAACCATTCACTCAGACTGGCAATAAAAAAGAAAACGATTAAGATGGGGGCAAAACGAACACAGGACACTGGAGCAGAGGAAAGATCTTAAAAAAAGTTGTTATGGACAGACAAATCAATAAGTTTGATGTTGTGCGGATCACAAAGCAAAAACAATTCGGTGAGAGGCCAGAAAAAATGAAAAGATTGGCTGAGAGGAGTGCTTTGCACGCCATCTGTCAAGCATTGGTTGAGGCAAGTGTGATGTCTGGGGCTGCTTTGGGTCAAAGTGGGAGATTTGTACAGGGGAAACAGGGATCTTGAAGAAGCGTAAGGTTAATCATTTGCAACCGCCCATGCCATTACCCTGTGGATGGCTCTTAATGCGAGCCAATTTCCTCTTACACACAGGACAATGACCCAAAGCACAGCTTCCAACTATTGCCAAGAACTATTGGAGGGAAGAAGCATCAGCTGTATTCTGTCTATATAATGACGTGATCCAGCGTCACAGTGCGCCGAACTCAAACCCTATTGAGCTGCTTGTGGAGCAGCTTGACCGTAAGAAGTGTCCATCAAGCCAATCCAACTTGTGGAGGTGCTTCAGGAAGCATGGGTGAATTCTCTTCAGATTACCTCAACAAATTGACAACTAAGAATGCAAAGGTCTGCAAGGCTGTAATTGCTGCAAACGAGGATTCTTTGAATCTACTCCTGTTTTGAATGAGACAATGATCCTGCTGATGAGGAAATGGAGAATCTCTCCTGAAATCCCCAGGGCCAGTGTCTTGTCCACAACACATCACTGTATAGGTATTCTGCCAGCTTTTATCATGGTGGCTGGATATCTTGTGGATTTGGATTCTCTAGGATGTTTGAGCAGTAGACAACAGATGATATACCTAAAAGATAACTAAACTAACCCAATCAAAGATATGACTTACAGGCATAGTCAAATAATTTCTAAACTAACTATTGAGAGAGATACTACTGTTAAAACCAGACTACGGTTTTAATTGGCAGTCCTCCCTCCTTTAACAGTTAATATTACATTGACACATCAACCAAACACTACACTGTTTATACAGTAGTTTATAGTCCACAGAACAGCCTTCAGCATGATGTTTGTCCCTGTTCCCTGAACAGCGTTAATGCATGGTGAACCACAGCGAGTGAAGACTTAATGCTTAACTAAAGCAGGATTCTATGAACTAAAGCAGGATTCTATGAACTAAAGCAGGATTCTATGAACTAAAGCAGGATTCTATGAACTAAAGCAGGATTTGTAAGCATGATTTGAGGTGGTTTCCCTCCAGCCCCAGACTCAGGGTGGGCAGGGGGCAAAGCTAAGCAGCCTGAATGACTGCAGTCTTTTGAGTCCAAAAAGTCTACTTGTTTGCTTTGGACACCGTTCCAACTCAGCAATGACAGATATATAGTAAAGCTCACCTTAACTTTGAAGGCTAAAAGATGTGGCAGGCAAAGTCTGAGAAGGAACATATAAATGTCCAATGAATCCTAATCTAAACCTGCTTTTCAGTCACAATTTTGTCATTTGGATTGCATGCAATAGCTTATTGTTTGGGTTGAAAGTGTTCCTAACATAATTTGTCCCAGACAGGATTCATCTGTTGTGGTGAAGAGTTCATGTTTCAGAGGGAAAGTACACTGAGTCATGGAAAGCTGAGAATGAACCACAACAGATAATGTAAGATGGAGAGATACAGAAAGCCTATTCCTTTTCTCCTTTTCTACACTACATAGGACAATCTCAGTTGAAGTATGTACCCTGTACTGTATAGTAGGGTCTGGTTTACAATCTTAATAACAGGCAGCCATTTTGGTTTACCATAGTTGATACAGGATTGTGAGAGTGGTTATTATTACCAGTTGTTTCATAACTTTATACTTATCACAGCATGGAATAAGCATTAGAGCTCAGACAAACAGAGATAACACCACCCCCTTCATTCAAACAAAACACCTGATTGCCAAGAGAAAATAATGCATTCTGAGACCAAACAAAGCCCCCTATTAAACTACCCATTGTTTGTGGTGAAATGATTTAGTTGTGGGTTGTGAGGTCTAACTTGTGGACTGGTCTGCTCCAATGACTCTAACCACAGACTCTAACCACAGAGTCTAAAATAAGAGTCTTCAGGTTATATGTTCTTTCTGCCTGTTTCCTGTAGACAGATCAGTGGTCAGATTGGCAACATGCTTTTTGAGAAGACCAAACAAAAGTGTATTACCTACAAGTCAAATGTTGCTMTAACCATTRGCGATCAGAAGTAATACTGTAGAATCCCCAGTAAATCATTTACCTGTCCTTGAAGAAGAAGGTCTCTCCTCTGATCTGGGCCACAGCATCAAACACCACAGGTTCATTACAGATGTCCATAGGAGTGACTGGGCCCTGGGTGGGAGGCACGGGCTTGTCTGTACCAGCACCTGAGAGGAAAAGGAGAGGCAACATGGTGAGCATTGAGTAGATGAGATTGATATCCTTCAACAGGAGAAATACATTTGTTACCTGCAGRACATTCACCAAAGCACTCTGGTTATGAACGGCGGGTGAAGTCGTGGTTACACGTTATTTTAAAGGTACCTACATAATGACTTCATAACACATTCATAACACATACATAACCCATAAGCAGTACATAAGAATTTCAAACTGACCATAGAGCTCCTGGATGCCCTTGATGTCGTCGTTGGACAGTCTAAAGTTCTTGGTGAAGGTGTACATGGGGGCCATCAGAGCGCCAGGGTCCTGGGAGTGCTCCAAGCCCAGGGCATGGCCAAACTCATGGGCCGCAACCAGGAACAGACTGTAGCCTGGACAACACCAATAGGAGTGAGAGATACAGCAACACATATTCAAAGCATAACAAGTCAAGTTATATTCAGGTGAATGAGAATAGTTTCCATGTTGGGAAATTCCTGTTGGCCACTTTCCCTTCATTCTGCATAGACAATGACTAAATACATGAATGAATAAAACTGAATAATAATACAAATGATTCAAATAAATAAACATGAATTGTCATTGTCCACTAAACTGCTAAAACCACCTACAAACAAGCATAATGTCAAAGGTCATCGATTACATATTTACCTTGATCAGGACAGAAGCCCCACTTGCGGTCATCGTCGTAGCTCTTGGTGGAGGCGCACCACATCTTGCCGTCGCTACGTCCAGAAGCGGTGCAACTGTCATAAGTGTCTCCAAGGAACGTGAAGGGGAACACACAGGGGGAACCCTCCGAGTTTCCTCCAACGGTGGACATGGCTGCATGGGTGAACAAAAATACATATTTCAGGACCAAATGGACTTTTCTTTGTGTGCCAATGAGATAGTGCTAAAAGTTATCAACTTGATTTGGGTTGAATTACTAAATGGATTTGCTTGAGAAACTACCATGAATGTAATGACATTGACATCAGATGTATTTTTCATCTACAGTATATCCAAAACAAAACCAAATACCACTCTCCAAAAAGTGGCTTTTCTTTTCCTACATGATAATATTATATCTGGGATCTGGGTTGGTACAGCACAGTACTGGGCCTGTGTAGTTTTTTAAGCAGCCTGTTTCTTATTCAGTGCTTCTTACACACAAGACTACACTGCACGCCAGCATTCCCAACCAATTAGAACCAGATGAAAACCTCAGCCTTAACCCCCCCCCCCCTCTCCCTTTCTGCCTCTCTTTCTCTCCCCATATCCCGCTCTCTCACTCTCCCGACTCTCCCCCAAACCCACTGACACAATGGAAATAACCCCCGCCAGCAGCCACTCAGTAAAATACTTTTACAGTCATTCAGGAGACTAGCTGCTGCAAGATTGGAAACCATAGGTCTGGAACATTATGACATTCTCCTACACCAATACATGGAGGCATCAGCACAGCACACCTTGACTAATAAATGCAAGCACCCATGCTAATGATGCGCAGGTTGACTCATAACCCGCAGTCCCGGGAGGAGGTTACATTGAGGTTTTTCTTTCATTATTTTAGGCTATCTGGTATTAGTGCATAAGCCTAAGCTTCAGGGCTTAACTGTACGTGTGCCAAATAGCCTACACCGCCAATCACCAAATAATGCTTTTGGGAATGGGCAGAAAGCCAAATAATGCTTTTGGGAATGGGCAGAAAAAGTTCACGTCAATACACAGAGACAATAAAGGACATTGTCGAAGTTGAATTCAATAAGACAAAAGCTGCGAAAGGAGAATTGAAAACAAATAGGAGGGAGAAAAGTAATGTTATAGGAGGGCCAGAAAAGTAATGTTCAGAATATATCTGTAGAAGTGGTAAAAGAGGATTAGCAGTAGCGGCTATGTTATGTTTGATGATTGTGAGGTGGTACACAAATTCCACAGCCACAAGACGGGACTTCAAATAGGCCTATGGCATGTCAAGGCAACTGTAGCCTACTGTTAAGATAAACTGAAATCTGTACACTGACTGTAGGTCTATAACCTCTCACATAGCCTTAAAAAGAACTCCTGCAGAATTAAGCATTTCTTGCAATTCCTTTTACCTCTTGGCTTGGTTTTTGCTCTGACATGCACTGTTAACTGTGGGACGTTATATAGACAGGTGTGTGTCTTTCCAAATAATGTCCAATCAACTGAATTTACCACAGGTGGACTCCAATAAAGTTGTAGAAACATCTCAAGGATGCTCAATTGAAACAGGATGCACCTGAGCTCAATTTCAAGTCTCATAGCAAAGGGTCTGAATACTTACACGACCGTTCAAAAGTTTGGGGTCACTTAGAAATGTCCTTGTTTTTGAAAGAAAAGCACATTTTTTGTCGATTAAAATAGCATCAAATTGATCAGAAATACAGTGTAGACATTGTTAATGTTGTAAATGACTATTGTAGCTGGAAACTAGCTAATCCAAGTTTATCATTTTAAAAGGCTAACTGATCATTAGAAAACCCTTTTGTAATTATGTTAGCACAGCTGAAAACTGTCGTTCTGATTAAAGAAGCAATAAAACTGGCCTTCTTTAGACTAGTTGAGTATCTGGAGCATTAAATCAAATCAAAGTTTATTTGTCAGGTTTACAACAGGTGTAGTAGACCTTATAGTGAAAGTGCTTACTTACAGGCTCTAACCAACAGTGCAAAAAAGGTAGTAGGTGAACAATAGGTAGTTAAAGAAATAAAACAACAGTAATAAGACAGTGAAAAATTACAGTAGCGAGGCTATATACAGTAGCGAGGTTATATACAGTAGCGAGGCTATATACAGTAGCGAGGTTATATACAGTAGCGAGGTTATATACAGTAGCGAGGTTATAACAGTAGCGAGGCTATATACAGTAGCGAGGTTATATACAGTAGCGAGGCTATATACAGTAGCGAGGCTACATACAGGCACCGGTTAGTCGGGCTGATTGAGGTAGTATGTACATGTAGATATGGTTAAAGTGACTATGCATATATGATAAACAGAGAGTAGCAGTAGCGTAAAAGAGGGGTTGGGGAGGGGGCACACAATGCAAATAGTCCGGGTAGCCATTTGATTACCTGTTCAGGAATCTTATGGCTTGGGGGTAAAAACTGTTTTACCCCCAAGCATTTGTGGGTTCGATTACAGGCTCAAAATGGCCAGAAACAAAGACCTTCTGAAACTCGTCAGTCTATTCTTGTTCTGAGAAATGAAGGCTATTCAGAAACTGCCAAGAAACTGAAGATCTCATACAACGCTGTGTACTACTCCCTTCACAGAACAGCGCAAACTGGCTCTAACCAGAATACAAAGAGGAGAGGGAGGCCCCGGTGCACAACTGAGCAAGAGGACAAGTACATTAGAGTGTCTAGTTTGAGAAACAGACGCCTCACAAGTCCTCAACTGGCAGCTTTATTAAATAGTACCTGCAAAACACCAGTCTCAACGTCAACAGTGAAGAGGCAACTCCGAGTAACAAAGAAAAAAACATATCTCAGACTGGCCAATAAAAAGAAACGATTAAGATGGGCAAAAGAACACAGACACTGGACAGAGGAAGATTTAGAAAAAAGTGTTATGGACAGACAAATCTAAGTTTGATGTGTTCGGATCACAAAGAAAAACATTCGTGAGATGCAGAAAAAATGAAAAGATGCTGGAGGAGTGCTTGACGCCATCTGTCAAGCATTGGTGGAGGCAATGTGATGGTCTGGGGGTGCTTTGGTGGTAAAGTGGGAGATTTGTACAGGGTAAAAGGGATCTTGAAGAAGGAAGGTTAATCATTTTGCAACGCCATGCCATACCCTGTGGATGGCTCTTAATTGGAGCCAATTTCCTCCTACAACAGGACAATGACCCAAAGCACAGCTCCAAACTATGCAAGAACTATTTAGGGAAGAAGCAGTCAGCTGGTATTATGTCTATAATGGAGTGGCCAGCACAGTCACTGGATCTCAGTGACAAATTGACAACTAGAATGCCAAAGGTCTGCAAGGCTGTAGTTGCTGCAAATGAAGGATTCTTTGACGAAAGCAAAGTTTGAAGGACACAATTATTATTTCAATTAAAATGCATTATTTATAACCTTGTCAACATCTTGACTATATTTCCTATTCATTTTGCAACTCATTTCATGTATGTTTTCATGGAAAACAAGGACATTTCTAAGTGACCCCAAATGTTTTAACAGTAGTGTATGTAAATAAGGTATTTCAGATTTTTATTTTTAATACATTTGCACAAAATTCTAAAAACCTGTTTTTGCTTTATCATTATGGGGTAAAACTTATATATATTTTTTGAATAAGGCTGTAACGTAACAAAATGTGTGCACTATATAATGACAGCTACATGTATCTAATTATAGACAAGTTGGCTAGCAAATAGCTCACCAAAATGTCATAAATTATAAGCAGACACATATTTAAGTCAGGCAAAAAAAATATCCTGTTTCCCCTGTCAAAACATTGTTCTGCCGTCTGTGACTGTAGCCTACAGCACATTTTCTACATTCACGGTGTCACGACTTCTGCCGAAGTCGATGCCTCTCCTTGTTCAGGCGGTGCTCGGCGGAGGTGCTCGGCGGTCGACGTCGCCGGTCTTCTAGCCATCGCCGATCCATTTGTTATTTTCCATTTGTTTTGTCTCGTTTTCCCACACACCTGGTTCTCATTTCCCTCATTATGTGTTGTGTATTTAACACTGTTTCCCCCATGTCTTTGTGTGGTATTGTTTATTCTGTTTCATGTTATGCGCACGTTAGTCTGTTGCGCTGGGTTATGTTAACCCGTATTGTTATTTCGTGTTCATTTTGCCGTGTGCTTTTGGTTTGCCTAAATAAAAGGCTCCGTTGGCTACCCAATATCTGCTCTCCTGCACCTGACTCCCTTACAGCCATTTACGCATACCTGACACACGGGTTAGGGTTAGGGTGAGGGTTAGGGTTGGGTGAGGGCCTCAGATTTTCACTATCACATATAGTCGGGCGGTTGCGGATGGGTTAATAGCAATAGTGAGCGGGTGAAGAAACAGCTGACCCGCGCACCACTAACACACGCTAGCACACACACACACAACCTGGCTCAAGTACAATCGAAAGCACACACATATTTCAATATAATCCTCAGATTAAGGTTTCCATGCAACAGTTAGGTCTGTTGGAWGCATCAGTGCCCWTAGCTKTTTGGGTTAACACAGCTGATGAGGCTTGTATGCTATAGGGAAGGAGAGACACCTTTGGACTTGGGCAGTATGAACTGGGAACCCACCTGTTTCAGGGCAGAACCCGTAGGACTTGTCATTGTCATAGTTCTCAGTCGTAGCACACCAGCGGTAGCCGTCGTCACGCCCCTGAGTGGTGCAACCRTCATAGTTCTCCCCTTGGAAAGTGAAGGGGAACTTACAGGGAGCTCCGTCYGCGTTTCCACCCAGGGTGAACAGCACTGTAACACAGGAAGTTGAAGGAATTATCTATACAGTTTACAGTAGGTTTCCATCATTTAATAAAATGCCATGGCAGTTACRTTGAGCCTGAGTTTGAGTGATTTCACAGACTCAATCTTAAGCTAACTGAACCGCAAAATCATTCTTTGTCAGGGTGTTACACATCCACTCTGTCCAGACTAAAATGTTCATTGCTACAGTATATCAATAGTCTATAAAACTATCAATAAGAGAAATGTTTCACAAGACTTCACTGAGTACGCCATTTTCTCAAGATCAAAGGATAACCAGTTAGGAAGTTTCATAAGACTGTTGGTCTCATATGAGTCGACTGTAAGCCTATATGTATCAATATGTCTTTGCGCTCATTTATAGTGAGTCTATACCCTAATGTCAGTACCATGGACAGCAGCACAAACAGACAGACAAAAGGATTGATGAAAAGCTTCATGAATCTGGCCCAGCAACACAGAGAAGTGGGAGTATTTTATGACCCAGACAACAACACTAGTTTCCCAGAATGTACTCCCACCCACTTGGTCCCAGTCCAACAGCAACACAGCTTCTTCTAACTAATCACAAACCTCTCATCTGGAGTAACTCCTGGCCAACTCCTCGTCAGAAACTATAGCTAAAACAACAATAGACGTTCCTTGAGAGACTGCTGAATGCAACACTCTTAACTTTATACACTCCATGTAGATATCAAAATGCATACTAAAWCTCTTTTGCACAATACATTCACAGGAACTCTTTAGAGGAAAGAGAAAAACACAGCCATGTTGGCTCCTACTCACACTCATGGGGACAGAAACCGTATTTGCCGTCGTCGTCAAAGTTGTATGTGGTGGAGCACCAGAGGAATCCATCATCACGGCCCTGATTGGTACAGCTGTTGTACTCCTTCCCCATAAACATGAAGGGGAACTTACAGAACTCCCCCTCTGCATTACCAAACTTCACCTTCACAACTGTGGAGGGGGGGGGGGGGTGATGATCAAAAGAGCTCAATCAACAGAGCTGTATCAGATACTGTGTGGTTCAGCTATCTACATTTATTTGGTGAAATGTTAATGGCAAATTGCTCTAAAAACGTGGCATGTATGACCATGAATAAATAGGTGATAAGTAAAAACAAGTAGGTTTATATATTAGATCAGGATGAACTCGTATTTACAGACTTTATTTACAACTCAGACAGTACAGTCTCCAGTACCTTGTCCTTCTCCCAGGGTCCACTGCTCGTCGTCATCAAAGTGGGAGTCTCCCCCGGTGCCTGGTCCAGGAGCAAAGGCATGAGCCAGCAGACCATCTTTACCATCGAAGGGGTAGCCATCACCATGCTCTGTGGATTCACATAACAAGGGTTAAAACAAAAGGACTCAAGGCACAGATCAGTATACAATTACAGCCTTACTGGATGGATTCAACTCAGAATAGAACTGTCTCTGAAGTAGCTAGTGTTAGACTTCAACAGTGTAGATCACGTATGGGATGGTGCCATGAAGACATGTAATGAAAACATGTCATTCTGTGCTTGTTTTGACCACAAGTCGGTCAGACAGTGACCTCTATATGTTCTTACTTGAGGTCTGGCCTCGCCACGACAATATTGACTTTATGTGAGACACAGGGAACCCAGAGAAAGAGCAACTAGTAACTCAAACATAGGCAGGCCTACGGTACTATACTATACGATTAGCAGCACTGAGCACCCATCATCTAATCTAGTTCCCAGCCACTTCCGCCCTTTTGCGCAATAGCCGGATGATGAGTAGCCTAGCTAAACCAGTCGAAGGTGAGAGCAGAATTAAGTCTGGTTTAACTAGGCTACTCATCATCCGGCATTGCTGATGTTTCATACAGTACATTCAGCAGAATATAAAAGTCAAAACTGTTCTGTAATACCGTACCGTTGCGGCCAAAGTTAATCATGATGTCAGCCTCTCCATCCATGAGGCGGGTGAACTTGAGTGGGGTGACGTCACTCCACACTTTGAAGGCCCTTAAGAAGGCGTCATCAATAGTCTCCTCGTCCAGGTCAGGAGAGTGGCCTAGAATCCTGAGAGGTGGAACACAGAGAGGAGAAGAAACTGAGGAGGAGACTCATTAAACARCTCATCCCTGGCTGAAGATGTGCTGCATGATACATCTTACATAATGGAATATTACTGTGTSATTGACTAGGTATGCTTGAGGAAATACACCTAATACAAGCAGAAGAGGGACCGATGTCAGCATATAAAACCCTCAAACGTGAGATTCACCTATGTCAAAACGCAGAAGACAAAAGCTTGTACACCCATCTCTCTTCTATTTACAGGACAAAAGCAATAGATCAGAGCTTTCCTAAACCCCCCTTCTGGACATAAAGTCCATCAGTCTTCAGGCCWYGCCTATGACTCATGTGSTTAGAATGCTTCATGAGMGAGTCCAGCAACTAACCCCTGCTATGTGAGTCTGTCTGAGCAGGATAACGCTCTGTCTCTTGTTGTTTTGGTTAACTTCTCCCCATCTTTGTTTTTCCCATGGTACATACAGTGAGTCTGAGTGGTCATGAGGACACAGAAAGGGCTGATGTAAACAACAGAAATTTACTCTCTTCTTAACCTCAAATAAAAATGRTCAAACAAGCACACATTGTACAGGAATGTTGGAGTTAGCAGATTGTGGTTGGGTTGGTGGGCAGCASATAGTTGAGGTTTTCATCTCCCCAAAACAAACTACAGGGGCTGGAGGAGTCATTTCCTTAGTCATTTCCTTTGTTCAGCAGTCAGCACATTGCACAGCAACATATGGAGTTATATGGAATACAACCCTATTGCACATGGGGTTCAAAGCCTATTGCACAACTCCCTATACCAAAACACTATTTGGGCCAAACATTTACATTACATTTACATTTACATTTACACAACGAACATGTTTTGACCACTGACCTGTAGGTGATGGCGTTTTGCTGCCACTTGGGTTTCCTGTGGAAGAAGTTGTATTGGGCAACATCAGGAACTCCACAGCGGGGCTTCTTCATGATCTCCACTGTCTTGGGGTCGATCTCGCCCGTCTCTTGCAGCGAGAAGAACTTCTGCATCTTCTTCAGGGTGTCCTTCAGCACCATGAGATTACATCTGTCTTGTGGGCAGCCATAGAACTTGTTCAGATAGTGCTGCAGAAGAGAATAAAAGACAAGCCTATGAGTTGATATAGGATCTATTCTGATGCCTTCCTACTCTATATAGTGCATTCATCTATGTAGACATCCTGTATCAATGAATACATGAACATTTGTGTGCATTACATAATGAAACATCCCCACTGGGCACAGATGTCARTTCAATGTCTGTTCCACTTGGTTCAACGTAATTTCATTGAAATGAGTGGAAACAACGTTGATTCAACCAGTGTGTGCCCAGTGGGTATCCAACTATCAGGTCTGAAGCCAAAACATTACGAGTTTCATGAATGATTTGTCATTTTAAAGTAATTCACAAATGGTAGAATGGCATTTAAGTTCTATCTTCCTGAATTTATTGAAAATAACCGATAAAGTAGTTTGAAGCAAAAGTCGCATTACATCCCCACTATGAAAAGTTGTTTAAGGAACACTTACCAGAGCCACTTCTTTGTCTGTTTTTGGACTATCGTCTCCTGGGAACTTGATAATGGGCGAGGGGGCTGCAGAGGTTTTCTGGAGAAAGGCGAGTAACTGTACCAAGAACACTTTGAGGACAAGGTGTCGGGGGCTAAATGCCGTCTGGCACCCCATCTTTCCCCGGTGGAGAATCGCTGTGTACGTAATCGGGATGGAGAAAACAGAACGATTCTGGTCTTGATGTAGTCCTCTTGCCTCTTCTGTTGCTTTATCTTCTCCTCAACGGGACATTCTGCACTGCAACCCAGGTCTGCTAACTCAGTTGTGCTTACACATGCAATTTTGTATGCTGCTTTCCACGGGAAGTGTAGGCTACAGACTGCGCAGTCTCCCCAAATCGGGGAACGTTGGAGAAATGTAACCGGAGACCTGTTCCAATTACGAGTTCACTGCGTAATTCCTGGTCTCTGTGGTCGGTGTTCTTTGCATTGTAGGCTAGGCCTGTTCGTTGTATTTGCGCATACATTGAAGCGGGTACAATGATGGCACGAATCCAGCATAAATAGTAGATAGATTGACAATGAAACCAAACAGATAGGGAAAATTCAGCATAAATTGCAATGAACACAGTTGTAACCAAGGTCTATGTCATAGCATAAAAATAACTCAACGCGGAAAAAGAGCAAGCCTTTCTAGGCTACGGCCGAACAGAGGCCATCGGCCGCGGGACTACAGGGAATGAATGTCTTGTGACGCTTCGATTACACCGACAGGGCCATTGCGCAAAATAGTATGCAGCATCATCTGGATATGTATGCAACAAAAGTTCAACATTCACCTTCTGCTACCATTTCTGTCAAGCCGCTATACATATAGTTTGACGCTTATGTTCAATAAATCCAACGCACTGCAAGGCAAACGCAGCTTTCATTGGAAAGTAACTTAATTCTGGTGTACCAAAATGCAATGACCATGTCGGTGTGTTCGAAGCTGAAGTGTTAGCAAATGTTTATGAGCTCCTATACACCGCATTCATCCACTCAGAGGACCAAACATTAGATCATGACATGAAATAAGGAAAGAGACAAATGTTGCGGCAAGGAATCAAAACAACCACTTTAACAGTAACAACGAAATGGTAAAGTGTGTAGCCTAATATCGCTAGAAATAGTTAAGTTTAACAAAATGTTAAAACCACTGAAAAAGTAGGAACATGAGTTCAGCAAAGGTGCTCTCTAACCAGGCCCTGAAGTTGAGAGTTCACCTGTTCTGTCCTGGCTACAAGGTGAGCAGCGCCCCTCTTAAGACGTTTCTGATTATGTTAGCAAAATGCCTACAAAAGGCGTTAGCAAAAATGTTTCCCTGACACCTGTTGCTGCAAGGAACAGTACATTTAGTATCCTAGGCCTAGGTGTGGCTTACTACTTCATTCATAGAAAAAAAGGTGCTATCTTGAACCTAAAAGNTGTTGCTGCAAGGAACAGTACATTTAGTATCCTAGGCCTAGGTGTGGCTTACTACTTCATTCATAGAAAAAAAGGTGCTATCTTGAACCTAAAAGAGTTATTCGGCTGTCCCCATAGGAGGACCCTTTGAAGAACCCTTTTTGGTTCCAGGTACAACCCTTTTGAGTTCCATGTAAAACTCTTTCCAGAGAGAGTTCTACATGGAACCAAAATGGGTTCTCCTATGGGTCAGCTGAAGAACCCTTTTTCTAAGAATGTACCTTAGCAAGCTTAGACCGCCTACTAATACTGTATCTTACCATAACCTAAAATACTATTTATTTTTAATTTTTATGTTAACTAAAAAATTATGTATAGCCTCAAATCATGATAAGAACAGTAATGTTGCTCTCATGGACTAGGCTACATCAATCACCAGCTATTGATGTAATGTTAGTAATGTTAGTCTCATGCTTATCTGAACACTTGTAGCCATTCTCATGATGTGTCATTATTGTCACTGTGTAAGAAATCAACATTTTAAACTAATTTCTTGGACAATTGCGCTTTTGGATGGCAATTTAAGAGAACTCAGTGTGGAACAACGGCACTTTTTAATTTCCTGCTGTAATTGGCAGATATATCGGTATCGGTAAATTTTGTCTTCCCAAAAATCGTAATCTGACCTAAAAACCCAATTTCAGTCGGATTCTAATGAAGATGGGACCAGGACCCATTGGCCCAATAATAGGCCTATGTTCATAGGCTGCTCAGTATAACAGGGGTGGTAGAGTTTAGCAGCCTATACAACATAATGGCGGTTTGTTGAACGTGTCGAATGGCTCAACAACAGACATTGAGCAGCTTTTGCTTTGATCTTTTCCTTTCATTAGGACTTTACTGACATTTTATTTGTATTTATTGTATTTATTTAAATTGTAGTAGACCAAGGTAACCACCAAAGAAAGTCATAAAATGTAACTCATTACAACATTGCATACATGGAGGTCGTCTCAGTCTGGGCCAGATTATGCTCCATCTCTAAACTCTCAGTGTGATGCAATATGAGGTGAAAGGCTGACACCTGGTGGTCATGCTGTGTAAATACAATTATGTATGAAAGAAGTGCAGTCAGGAAAATCATGGGGAACTATTTAATTGGGCATTCACACAAGGCACATAGAACTTTGCGCTGCTGTCATAGTCCTCACTTTAGAAAATGTGGTTTTTTGTTGTTAAAGACATAGGGTGTATCTTCTGTTTACTTTATCTCTTTTTTTCTATATGGTTTTGCATAACTCTCCCTACTACCCACTGAAGTCCTTCTTTCTCATTTATTCGTTATACTAATCTTTTTCTTTTCATTTTATTCTTAGTTTATCCATGCTTGGTACAGGCCGGTTTATTTCTTTTTTTTTGTTGCTTGTATTTTTTATTGTAGTTCTTTAAATCTCATTATTTTTGTGCGTTAGTTGTTTCTTCTTTTGGTTTTTACATCTTTGGTTTTCTTCTCCTTTTCTGGTATTTTTCTCTATATTTTTTTTCTTTTTATTTTATTGTTTTTTTCTTTTTCTCTTTTTTGTGTATTTTTTTTTTTACGTGTTTTTATGTGTTTTTTCTCTTCTTTTTTTATTTATTTTTTTTATGTTCCTTTAACAACCGGCAGAATCCATGAGACTGCTGAGTGGTAACGCCCTACGAACAGAAATCCTATAGTAAGTAAGCCTTCCAACAGAGCCAGAGCACTCATAGAGCAGGAGCCTGGTACCGTTTGATAGGGCAAGCTGATGTAAAGGAATTGGGTGAGCGCTTCATCATGAAAGGTTGTGGATTTTATCATTTCCGTCTAGTGGCTGAACAAAGCCATGCATCTCTTTCTCATCAGTAGCTCACATAGAGAACGCTAGGCCAGCCCATCACATAGGCTCAGGATCTCTAAGAGATATCCTAACTCCATTTGACATCTCTTTGTTTCTCCTATCACGTGGATTACCCCTGACAGTATGACGTGGACTGACTCCTTAATAGAGGAAGCCAAAGGACTTTACCCAGAGATCTGACAGACAGACAGACGGATATACTGTAGCTAGCAAATAGGATTTCTGTGGCTTATCTCACAAACCAATTCCCCTGTGCTTTTAGCCAAGAGTACAGTTAATTTTTCACAGCATAGGCCTGTTTGTGGCTGAAGCAGAGTAAATGTAACATACATTTGCCTACAATATCCTGGGCCTGTCACTGCAGGGCAGGCTTCATTTCATGCACTGATACATGCAGCCATCTGCGCAGACATGCAACACAGGGAGTGGGACACACACACACACACACCCACACCACCACACCACACACACCACACACACACACACACACCACACACACACACAACCACAACACACACACACACACACACACACACACACACACAGATCTCTCACAGCTCTGACAAATAGAGAGGGATGCCCATTAAATGTACATGCACCCTGCCTTTTCCAAATAGAAAATGCTGAGGCGTGTAAACTTGGGTAACAGCTAAGTGAATCCCTTTGTGCATATGAATGCAAATTTGCAGGGGATACGGGCATAAAGAGATTGAGATGATAAACTTTGATTTGCATGTAAATTGTTTCTTTTATTCTCTGTTTGTTTACTGCCACAGCTCCTTTAGATTGAAGGCAGSGACTCTCAAGTTCTCGCTCCTCCATGTGTGTGTGTGCGTGTGTGTGTSTGTTCTTGTTGTTTTGATTGCAAATGTCTGSATGTGTTGATCCCCTCCTTTGTATTTTATGTCGTCTTGATGGTTGACTTTTAAAGGGAAACAAACCTGATTGTAATAGAATATGCCGTATAGTACTTCTATCATTTACAGTATATAACTTCATACATAGCACAGGGCCTAAACATAATCATAAACATCCCACATATATTTGATTTAATGGCTAGCAGAGATTTTTTTTACATAGGGAAGATGTTCAGTTTGTGTGCAATATACTTACTCTAGTTTACTCAAATCAAATCAAATTGTATTTGTCACATGCGCCAAATACAAATGCTTACTTACAAGCCATTAACCAACAATGCAGTTCAAGAAATAGAGTTAAGAAAATATTTACTAAAAAACCTAAAGTACAACATAAAATGAAAAGTAAGTCAATAAAATAACAATAACAAGGCTATATACAGGGTTACAGCTTAGTCAAGGTAAATTGTACAAGTAGGTAGGGGTAAAGTGACCATGCATAGATAATAAACAGCGAGTAGGAGCAGTGTAAAAACGGGGAGTGTCAATGTAAATAGTCTGGGTGGCCATGTGATTTATTGTTCAGCAATTTTATGGCTTGTGTGTGAAGCTTCTAAGAAGCCTTTTGGACCTAGACTTGGTGTTTCGGTACAGCTTGCCGTGCGGTAGCAGAGAGAACAGTCTATGACTTAGGTGACTGGGGACTTCAACAATTTTTTGGGCCTTCCTCTGACACTGCCTAGTATATAGGTCCTGGATGGCAAGAAGCTTGGCCCCAGTGATGTACCCGGCTGTATGCACTACCCTCTGAATCGCCTTACGGTCGAATGCAGAGCAGTTGCCATACCAGGCAGTGATATAACCAGTCAGGATACTCTCGATTGTGCAGCTGTATAACTTTTTTAGGATCTGGGGACTCATGCCAAATCTTTTCAGTCTCTTGAGGGGGAAAAGGCATTGTCGTGCCCTCTTCACAACTTTCTTGGTGTGTTTGGACCATGATAGTTTGTTGGTGATGTGGACATCAAGGAACTTGAAACTCTCGATCAGCTCCACTACAGCCCTGTTGACTTAAATTGGGGCGTGTTTGGCCCGCCTTTTCCCGTAGTCCACTAACATCCCCTTTTTTTTGCTCACGTTGAGTGAGAGATTGTTGCCCTGGCACCACACTGCCAGGTCTCTGACCTCCTCCCAATAGGCTGTCTCATCGTCATCGGTGATCAGGCTACCACCAGTACTCTGTAATCTAGTTTTATGCCACACATACCCATGTCATTAATATACCATTGGTAGCTTTCTCAAATGTGCCCAGTGGCCCTGTTGTGGATGAGGATGTGACCAATGATGTTTATAAACCCTGGAATGCTAATGCTATGTATTGGCCAATGAGAGACTTTGAAGCCCAGAAGGAGCTGTCTAGGACTGAATGGAATTCTACAGTATTTCAATTAAATGTTTCAAGTACAAGATGACAAGTATTTTTGTTGTTGTAGTAGTGACATTAACATTAGAACATTCAAAAAAATTGAATTTAAGTAAGAGCATGTAATTATATATATATATTTTTAAAGTGTGCATGAAGGTGTCTGTAATAGAATAAAAAACAAATGTAAATATTCATAAATGTGTGTAAAATGGTGGGGGAGTGTGGGGGAGATGGAGGCGCGGTGGCTTCAAAACACCACCCCTCTGTCAATCATCTAGTATATACAGTGGCTTGCGAAAGTATTCACTCCCTTTGCATTTTTCCTATTTTGTTGCATTACAACCTGGAATTAAAATAGTTTTTCGGGGGTTGTATCATTTGATTTACACAACATGCCTACCACTTTGAAGATGCAAAATATTTTTTCTTGTGAAACAAACAAGAAATTATAAAAAAAAACTGAAAACTTGAGCGTGCATAACTATTCACCCCCCAAAGTCAATACTTTGCAGAGCCACCTTTTGCAGCAATTACAGCTGCAAGTCTCTTGGGGTATGTCTCTATAAGCTTGGCACATCTAGCCACTGGGATTTATGCCCATTCTTCAAGGCAAAACTGCTCCAGCTCCTTCAAGTTGGATTGGTTCTGCTGGTGTACAGCAATCTTTCAGTCATACCACAGATTCTCAATTGGATTGAGGTCTGGGCTTTGACTAGGTCATTCCAAGACATTTAAATGTTTCCCCTTAAACCACTCGAGTGTAGCTTTAGCAGTATGCTTAGGGTCATTGTCCTGCTGGAAGGTGAACCTCCGTCCCAGTCTCAAATCTCTGGAAGACTGAAACAGGATTCCCTCAARAATTTCCCTGTATTTAGCACCATGCATCATTCCTTAAATTCTGACCAGTTTTCCAGTCCCTGCCGGTGAAAAACATCCCCACAGCATAATGCTGCCACCATTATGCTGTGGATGTTGTTCCTGGGGTGATGAGAGGTGTTGAGTCTGCGCCAGACATAGCGTTTTCCTTGATGGCCAAAAAGCTCAATTTTAGTCTCATCTGACCAGAGTACCTTCTTCCATATGTTTGGGGAGTCTCCCACATGCCTTTTGGAGAACTTAAGCAATGGCTTTTTTTTCTGGCCACACTTCCGTAAAGCCCAGCTCTGTGGAGTATACGGCTTAAAGTGGTCCTATGGACAGATACTCCAGTCTCCGCTATGGCGCTTTGCAGCTCCTTCAGGGTTATCTTTGGTCTCTTTTTTGCCTCTCTGATTAATGCCCCCCTTGCCTGGTCGGTGAGTTTTGGAGGGCGGCCTCTCTTGGCATGTTTGTTGTGGTGCCATATTCTTTCCATTTTATAATAATAGATTTAATGGTGCTCCGTGGGATGTTCTGATTTTTTTTAATAACCCAACCCTGATCTGTACTTCTCCACAACTTTGTCCCTGACCTGTTTGGAGAGCTCCTTGGTCTTCATGGTGCCGCTTGCTTAGTGGTGTTGCAGACTCTGGGGCCTTTCAGAACAGGTACTGAGATCATGTGACACTTAGATTGCACACAGATGGACTTTATTTAACTAACTATGTGACTTCTGAAGGTAATTGGTTGTACCCGATCTTATTTAGGGTTTCATAGCAAAGGGGGTGAATACATATGCACACACCACTTTTCCGTTTTAAATTTTTTAGAATCTTTTGAAACAAGTACGTTTTTTAATTTCACTTCACCAATTTGGACTATTTTGTGCATGTCCATTACATGAAATCCAAATAAGAATCTATTTAAATTACAGGTTGTAATGCAACAAAATAGGAAAAATGCCAAGGGGAGTGAATACTCTTGCAAGGCACTGTATATAAATCACTGGATGTGACAAGGGATGGGAATGGGACAGACTGGACAGACTGGACTGAAGAGTTTCTTCTACCGTATCAAGCCTCTCCAGCGGTCCTTGGTCTGCTCCAGTACTACTGATTGACCCCAGTCCAACAGAAGACACAACAACACACCACACACAACACAACACACACACACACACACACACACACACAAACACACAACCACACACACACACACACAACACACACACACACACACACCACACACACACACACACACACACACACACAACACAACACCCACACACACACAACACACCCCCTCTGGCTCTTCTTAGAAGCCTCTGATGAATCACAACCTCTTCTAAACGTCCAACATGGTAAAAGTCACAGTTCCTCTACATACACTTCCACCCTCCCCTCTCACTCAAAGTTGTAGAGAGGTTCTGGTAGTAGTAGAACTTAGGAGGATGGAGTGGCACACACAGCTTTGAGTGAAACAGACTGGGACTGGGAAAGCCATGTCCCTCCTTGCATGCCTTAGTATTCGAGTCGATGTGGTGGAATGGAATTGTAGTAGTTATGTTGAGAGCAATTAAGACTGACGCAGAGAGGTTGACAATAAGTCTGGTAGGATTGGTTGTTTGAAATGATTAAGCAATGGTTGCTGAGTAAACAAAACCCAACATCTTCCCCCTGACCAATTTATTTATTTTAGGTAAGTTATTTTGGCTAAGCACTGTGTTAGTGAATAGTATGACACATATTATATCACTCAGTTTGAAACATTGTGATGATGAATTATAGAACATTCATCCATTATCTTGGACACATTTAATTTATAAGCGCACTAAGACACTTCAGCACTACTGGGTCATTATTGTTGCATGTTGTGTTACTGCTCCTCTCCACACCTGGGTTCAAATACTATTTAAAAACATTTACAATCCTTTATATGTACTTGGTTGAGCTTGCCTGTCACAATTAACCAATAGAATAGTCCCAAAAGTGTAAACCCTTCTCATCTGGCACCTTTATATAATACACTTTTATTAATATTTCATGTATTTGAAATATTTCAAATAGTATTTGAACCCACGTCTGCTCCTCTTGGATGCTTACAAACTACCAAAGTTTGTTGAAATGCAATGAATCACAGCTTTTGACTGACTGACGTGTTGTATGTGAAATCTGAGAGCCCGGCCCAGAGAGCAACATGAACAGAATTGTTTTATTTAATGCTTTTCCYCTCCATTCTGTTTCTCTTTTAGTGTTGACGTTTAAACACTGATGCAATAATGCATTCCATTATAGCGCTGAGATGAAGAGACTTGCATCTCGTCTCCTGTGGCTCCTCTCCATCTCAATAATAGGTCAACAGCTGTATTTAAAAAATGTATAACATTTTGGGCAGTTGCAAAGGTTTGCTCCGAGATGCAATTGGAGCTCAGATCAGCAGTGAATCTCTATGGAGATGAGGGAGGAAGAGGTGGCTTTGATGAGTGCAGCATGTAAATGATTTGTATTGTGTTTATAGGACATGGGGCCGACCCCGGCCCTGCGTCACTACCAGGCAGAGATACTCATGCTCCTGCTGCTCCACTCTGTGGTGGGGCCTCGCAAATACACAAGGCATCAGAACCTAGTCTTTGGGCTTTATTCTCTCTCTCTCTCTCTCTCAATTATTTGTTTTCTTCCTTAACCTCCATGACTGTCAGACAACAGGGATTTAGATTAGGCATCAGAGTTTTTAATGTGAAGTGGTATATATATAATTTTGTCATCTCAATACAAGACAGCTAAACAATCAGTTTGTAAAAGAATCAGCACCACTAGGCAATGATGGCACCGTTGGGCCTGTATGTATATGTTTTAGAGAAATTCAAATATTGATGCCTTTTTCACGTCTAAGACAAATTACTCTCAAAAGATATCCCAGAGAGGTACGTACCCGTACGCGGACATGGAAATGAAATATGAATGGTTACCTTGAATTGCTTTTAGTAATTGTAAAATATTCAAAGTGGTATTTATGGAATGGAAAGCCTCACTCCCCTGCTTGCTATGCACAAGCTGGCAGGCTGACAGTAGGGGATTAATTTTTCAGTGGTTGTTCTGATTCGGCCGTCACAGAAGAAAATGAATAGCCTTGATAAGTCATGTTCAGGTTTGGATSTACCTGCACCGCTGGTGAGGGATGTGAATGAAATATGATGTAAGTGAGTGAAAGCATTCTGTCTGACAGTCTGACAGTTCTAAGAGCTCTGYTGCAGATTAGCTCCTGATGCTGTTTGTACATGTCAGGTGGGGACAGGGAAAATTGTGTTTCTAGTGATTACTGTTTGTKAAGGAAATTAGCATGATGAGTAGAAATTACATGTAGTCAATCAATGGTCTTAATTTCTTTACCCGTGGCCTGTGTATGATTTAAAGAGCATATCACATTTTGTTTTAAAGAGCTATAATGTATTTTCCAGAGTCCTTTTTCTGATCTCATGCTAGTAACTTAGCTTCCTTCCTTCTTCGAAAGATTTACATATTTCATAAGTGCTTTGTGATAGAAGAACACATGTGAGATTCCTTATTTTAGTAAATGCGCTSCAGTTGTTAGGTTTGACCTGTAGTAAATCTCATGAGAAAAAGAAAATCATGGTAGAATAGTAACTACCTGATGACTGACTCTTAATGGAGGGTATGTATAGGCACTTTAGAAGGACATGTTCCCAGGCCCCATTACCTTGTCTSTGGGGAGAGGGAGAGCAGATGCCTAGGCCCAGGCTAGGAGAACACAAATCCCTCTTTGAACATGAGGTGKTGGAGMGTCTCTCTAATCCATTCTCCCTTCTCTCCTTCTTTCCAGGGGGCTCGTATCATCACCTGGCTGGCACTAATGTATTCCAACCTTAGTCTGTCGCCTTAATAATGTGTTGTTTTTTGTGTATGGGAGTGTGACGTGTGTGTGTGACACTGTGTGTGTATGTGTGATTGTGCTGTGATTGTGATTGTACTGTGATTGTGATGTGTGTGACACTGTGTGTGTCTGTGTGTGCTTAGTGGCTGAGATGACCTCATCATTGAGTATAGCCTGTCTGCCTCTATCTAGTCTACTGTGAGGTCTCCAGCAGCTTGTCCCTCAGGCTCAGCTCTTAATTCAGAGAATGTGTAATACACCCAGGTAAGCAGGTTTAATCTGCTTTGGGCTTGCATACAGAGCAGACAGAATTTGATTTGATTTGATGTGTATCTACCCGCTTTACATCAAACAGCACATTTCAACAGCTGGGCTCAATATGAGTTTTGACATAATTTTTTTCTCTTTTCTTTGAAACTTAAATCTCCCTCACATCCGAACTGGTTCAAACAAATCTCCCTCAGTCACCTTATTGGCCCTGCTTCCTGGAAAAACGYAATAGCTTTAAAGCTCAATATGGCATTGTTATGGTTTCGTACCCTYTGTCACAAATTCCAGACAGAAGTGAATTTCCTATTCCCTGTCAATAACACCCAGAGTATCACCTCTGAAAGTGAGAAAGCATGATTCAATAAACCTGTCACTTATTTATTTCACTTTGACCCCGCATTATCCTTGTTAGTCCAGGGGAGTTGGATTACCGTTGCTATTCCACCATGTATGTAACCTTTATAGCCTTCCCAAGAAACAGAAACACATCAGACTGGCTATATCAGTTCCTCTTTGGCCTACACTGTCCACACACCCCAGTAACTGTGCAACTGTTTTCAGGTCTCTCTCAGAATCACACACTGGTAAAGAAGTCGCCTGTGCTGAACATTTTTAATGTTTGTGCTTTTCTAATAACTAATTTCTGTGTTCTATTCATGTGCTTTTCTAATAACTGTTTTCTATGTTCAAGCAAGTGACTGACTGAACGAATCCTCACTATCAGTAGCTGCAATTTGGCAGTACGCCCAGACCTTTGTTTTGAGAACCAAAGATATCTCCGTTTCAAGGTCTCGGCTTAGAGAGAAGAAGCCTTGTGAGGTATTAGTCTGTCACATGTTATGAACCAGTATTGGTCRGTCACATGAATGAAACAAAACATTAATGATGAATTAATTATGCTAAATCATGCAAATATAACTTGTCTGTGTATTGCCGTATACAGTATAAGACAACTGCTGGGACTGCCACAGCAGAGCTCCTGATTGACATGTGTACTATGGTGCATTGAGTTGGTTGGAACCTCTCCAGCGCACTGATAGTAATAAAGGTTGATTCATTTAAGATTGACTTCGAGTGTAGCTGGTTGTAATTTCCATGACACACTGTATATATATATATTTTACCTTTATTTAATTAGGCAAGTCAGGTAACAACAAATTCTTATTTACAATGACGGCCTATCCCAGACAACGCTGGGCCAATTGTGCACCACCTTATGGGACTCCCAATCACTGTTGGATGTGATGCAGCCTGGATTCAAGCCAGGGACTGCAGTGATACTTCTTGCACTGAGATGCAGTGCCTTAGACCACTGCGCCACTCGGGAGCCTTGTATCACTGATTCACTTTTAGTCACGTAGCCTTAAACTAGTGGCTTTGTTGATCCAGATATGAAGACACTATTACTCATCATGCAGCTCTTCAGACTGCAGAGGCATGCTACTGTATGTTGTTACCACGGAGACTCTACCCTGGCCTGCATGGTAGGTTATGAAAACAGCATTGTGTTGTGATGCGTGTTAGCAGGCGGCGGCCCGGAGATGGTTCCATGTATGAGCCAGTGTTCTGGTCATGGAAGCCCATGCCTCCTCCCATTTCTGCAGCCTGTGATCTAGGATCTGGGTCCTGTTGTATATAGGCCTGTCTGTGGCCCGTAGACCCCCTCTCTAACTAAGCACCGGATGGCACGCCACCTCTCCTTTCTCCGCAGGCCCGCCAGGGATGTTAGTTTACAGGATATTGGAAAAGACCTGTGTCAGGAAGTGGAGGCCCACAGGCCATTGGGGAGCGGAGGTGGTGTTGCTCTAGATTACTGTATCACCTCTCTCGCTCTCCAGGTAACAGCAGAAGTTGTGGGCTGATGGGTTGACAGGTTGTGTGTTGAGGATTGTAAGACACTGGGATCAGGACCTTGTTGTGAGCACAGGAGGTTGGTGGCACATTAATTGGGGAGGACGGGCTCGTGGTAATGGCTGGAGCGGGATTTGTGAAATGGTATCAAACACATGGCTTGATGCCATTCCATTTGCTCCGTTCCAGCCATTATTATGAGCCATCCTCCCTCAGCAGCCTCCACTGGTGTTGAGATACCCAAATATAAGGATGTATTGAATGAACTCTCTATATCTATATAATAAAGATAGGTTGTGTAGTGGGTTTGTGTAGTAGGTTTGTGTATGGGTTTGTGTATTAAGTTTGGGTAGCAGGTTGTGTTAGTGGGTTTGTGTAGTAGGTTTGTGTAGTGGGTTTGTGTGATTTAAGTTTGGGTAGAGTTTGTGTAGGGTTTGTTGTAGTAGGTTGTGTAGTGGGTTGTTATTAAGTTTGTGTAGTGGGTTTGTGTATTAAGTTTGTGTAGGGGTTTGTGTATTAAGTTTGTGTAGTGGGTTTGTGTATTAAGTTTGTGTAGTGGTTTGTGTTTAAGTTTGGGTTAGAGTTGTGGTAGTGGTTGTGTAGTAGGTTTGTGTTAGTGGGTTTGTGTATTAAGTTTGGGTAGCAGTGTTTGTGTAGTGGGTTTGTGTGTTAGGTTTTGTAGTGGGTTTGTGTATTAAGTTGGTGCAGGTTTGTGTAGTGGGTTTGTGTAGTGGGTTTGGTGTATTAAGTTTGGGTAGCAGGTTTGTGAGTGGGATTTGTGTAGTAGGTTGTGTAGTGGGTTTGTGTGTATTAAGTTTGGGTAGCAGTTGTGTGTGGTTTTGTGTAGTGTTTGTGTAGTGGGTTTGTGATTAAGTTTGGGTAGCAGTTTTGTAGTGGGTTGTGTAGTAGTTTGTGTAGTAGGTTGTTGTAGTATTTGTTAGTGGGTTTGTGTAGTAGGTTTGTGTAGTAGGTTTGTGTAGTGGTTTGTGTATTAAGTTTGTGTAGTGGTTTGTGTATTAAGTTGTGTAGTGGGTTTGTTATTAAGTTTGTGTGTATGGGTTTGGTATAGTTTGTGTAGTAGGTTTGTGTAGTGGGTTGTGTAGTAGGTTTTGTGTAGTGTGATTAAGTTTGTGTAGTGGGTTTGTGTGTGTATATGTGTGTAGTATGTTTGTGTATTAAGTTTGTGTAGTGGTTTTTTGTGAAGGTTGTTAGTGGTTTGTGTAGTGGGTTTGTGTAGAGGTGTTGGTTGTAGGGTTTGTGTAGTGTTTGTGTAGTAGGTTTGTGTATGTGGGTTTTGTTGTAGTAGGTTTGTTGTAGTAGGGTTTGTGTAGTAGGTTTGTGTAGTGGTTTTGTGTAGTGGTTTGTGTAGTAGGTTTGTGTAGTGGGTTTGTGTATTAAGTTTGTGTAGTGGTTTGTGTATTAAGTTTGGTGTAGTGGGTTGTGTATTAAGTTTTGTTAGTGTTTGTGTATTAAGTTTGTTGGTAGTAGGTTTGTGTAGTGGTGTTTGTTAGTAGTTTGTGTAGTGGTTTGTGTATTAAGTTTGTGTAGTGGGTTTGTGTATTAAGTTTGTGTAGTGGGTTTGTGTAGTAGTTTGTGTAGTAGTTGTGAGTAGGTTGTGTAGTGGGTTGTTGTAGTAGGTTTGTTTGTAGTAGTTTGTGAGTGGGTTTGTGTATTAAGTTGGGTAGCAGGTTTGTTATCTCTAGTTTTCAGTGCATGTTTCTTAGTTGGGGTATGAACTTTATTTTCTATGTAAAATAACTAAGGCCATGACAGCAGTCACATGTTAGACAGAGTGTATTTTATCTTTAATATGGGAATGTGACAGGGAATGAAATGAATCAGTGCTCTGTGCTAACCCCAGCAGCATTAATATGCAACCCGGATAGACGGTCTAACTGTAATTTAATATATTCCCAGAAGAATCATTATTATTCCCAGGTCTTGGCAGGAACATTTGGCCTATAAAGAAATTAACTTTGTCTCTTTGCTAAGTACACCAATACATCAGGCTGTAATCTCTTCCATAGATGAATCATATTTCATATTACGCAAGGCAAATGTATTCATATTGCATATTTTTCTAATTTCTCCTGTCTGACCATCTGTATGTATTTAGTCTTACTAAGATGAATCCTCTGATCCTATTGGGTCAGGACTGGAGGCAGGTGTTTTTATTATACCAATAGGAGTAAATAAGAGCTGGTATCAGGACGTAATCCTACACATCATTTTTTATATCTCTGTAATATATCAGGGACAGTGATTTCCCACACCAACAGCATTGTTAGATCCGCTTTGGTGATTACGGTGTGTGTTTATGTTTGTATGTGTGTGTTTATGTTTGTGTGTGTAGTGTGTGTGTATGTCGTGTGTGTATGTAGTGTGTGTTTTGAACAACGGTGAATGGGTGGGGGTGGACAATATGCCCTGAAATTTCCTACAGCATTGTGAATATCACTGACGTATGAAATTACACTCTGTGTCCTCAGATCAGAGTGCTTAATCATTTAAGAGGACCAATCCTTGAAAGAATTACAGGGAGGGGGTGAGAATGGGGAAGGCAGGGGGTGAGGAGGGGTTTGAGAGAGGTGGGAGAGGGGGGATATTGAGGCCTATTGGGTTTGAGAGAGGAAAGTGCAGAGGTCACCATTCTACATTGCCTCTGTTGACCCAAATTCTACAATACCCTGATTATAATTTTCCCAGGAAATGGAAGTATTAATTCTGATCTCTTTTCTCTGGTTAAATGTGTAACCTTTTTGATAATAGTACTACTCAAGATGACTAGATGATGAAATTGGTCAGGTCAGGTTATGTATGATTTGAGGTTTACTTGACACAGGTTGTGCACAATGTGCACACTCACCTAACAGCAAACAMCACTAACTGCAGGTACAGTATGTTTGTTACTGTATGTCCGCAKTCTTACAGTACATTTGCACTCTGCAATTCACTGATGTTCTACACTTGTCTGGTCTTCCCTAAGGCATCTCCCCTAGTGTTAGACAGGACGTGTAGATGGAGGTACAGACAGATTACTACTGGTGTTAATGTTAATGTAAACGATCGGCCTGTCAGGCAGAGCYTGTGTTTCTTAATCTCCTGCTTCTGCCTTAACATGWTCAAAGTGATGCAAATAGAAGCCTGTATTGATTTACRGCACCAGGCCTGTTTATGCATTTATGTCACCTATCTGCAGTTCCCATCTGTGTTTTAAAAGTCYTGTGAAACTGCCTGGAACCCATAGATGTCAGTCTCCGTAAAGCAGTGATTCTCTGGCCCCATGGGTCGCATGTTCCTGTCACAATTAGGTTATGAGTGAGGATTTAGATACAGGCAGATKATTATTTTGACSTTATGTTTGGTTTGGGTTACAGATGGGATGCTATGCAGACTATAATCCCCCAGTTCCTCATCCTGTCAACCTTTACTCATACCCTATTTTCTGTCTGGTGTGTTACAACATACAGTAAAGTACCCATGTTGGGTCTTCATTTGAGCCAGTTTGCTATAGCAGGAAAATAATCCTGCAGCAACAGGAAATATGAATTATTTAGTGGATTATATTTCATGGACATTTTTTGTAGGGGTTGACACATTTTTTCATGAGGGAAAATCAAGTCTGAAATTTTAAAGTGTAATTTACAAACTTCAGAAGCCTTTATAAACCACAAATACACGTTTGACATTTCCTGCATTACAGGAAAGTTCTAACTCCCAGGCCCAGTGATCTGAACAGCACCCATAGGCTCCTCTAACTCCCAGGCCCAGCGATCTGAACAGCACCCATAGGCTCCTCTAACTCCCAGGCCCAGCGATTCGAACAGCACCCATAGTCTCCTCTACTCCCAGCCCAGCGATCTGAAACAGCACCCATAGGCTCTCTAACTCCCAGGCCCAGGATCTGAACAGCACCCATAGGCTCCTCTAATCCCAGGCCCAGCGATCTGAACAGCACCCATAGGCTCCCTAAGCGCCCAGGCAATGCTGAACAAGCCACAATGAACTCTCTGTCACAATAGGGCATGCTGATTAGGACAGCCATTGCAGGAAAATGAAAATGAATTCATATGGCTCTGGAGAAGTGTCGTATGGAATGTTGCCAGCCAGGGTCAGCCTTCCAGACGGCTAGTGTATGCAAAGTAATTCATCCACCGCATTATCCCAATAATGATATATTTCAGGGATTATGAAATTGGAATGTTCCTCGCTACAACGCTTTAAATATATTTACGGAGATAGCGTTAAGATTACTGCTGCCCTTTAATTTCAGAGACGGAGCACGTTGTCCACCATCTGCATGAAATCTTATTTAATAGCAAAGAGCAATTTGTGGGGTATAATCACCTAGGCGACCATTACACCAATGGCCGCCCGCCGCCTTCCAAGCACATTCTTCAACAGAGCGTTTAGTGCCTTTGTGGGGAATGTGTCGTCGTTTTAGACTGGTGATGAAAAAGAAAAATGAAAGAGCGGAATGATTTTTATTCATGTTGAGTTCCTCTCATGGAACATTACTGCACTTCATTGCTACCTTTGGAAATGTATGCAGAATGAGAAAACGTATTCATTTCCAACTGCTTCTGCATGATTGTAAAGCCTCTCCTCTTCTGTTTTTTTCAACTTATAACAACAAATGTGTTTTTCTTCTTTGCAATATATCCTGTGATCAATCATTGATTCTTATAACAGTCACACTTGTTGCAATATGTTTTTTATATATCTACAAAAAAAGTAGCTGAGTGTAGTCTAACATGTCAAAGTAGGACTGTATATGTCAAAGTAGAAAGTCTTATTCCCCTATAGCTCTTGTAGCTTGTGAGTGGCCCAGTGATAAGCCTTCTATATCTGATTTCCAGCTTCAGTAAAGGTGTGTATTTTCCACACGGCTAGGCCCGTCAGTCGGGGTAGTGGTGTGTTGTGTGTGTGTGGTCGTGTGTGTGTGGTGTGTGTGTGTGTGTGTGTGTGTGTGTGGATGGATGGTGGCCGTAAGGTTCCTAATTGATGACTGGTGGGTGAGTATCGGAAGCAGTCAGCTAGCAGCTGAGGAGAGATCCGCTGGTAAGTTGGTACCCCCTTCTATCAGATGTTTCTTTGATGCAGGTGCAGACACACGTTTAGACGCCACATGCACAGCAGTGTCGCCCTGCACCCCCTCTCCTTCCTTCCTCTGGTCCAAAATCCAGGGACCCCGCGGCATACTACAAAGCCAACAGTTGAGTCTAAAGACGGGAAACGTCCCACTGTTTTTCTCCCAGCAAATATGTCTACCCTGTGATTCTTGGCTTTAGTCTCTAAATGGAAACAGTGTTGTTTCTTTTCTTTCACACTACAGCCAGCAGCTAGAGTAGTGTCAGGGTAGTTTCCTCAGGATCCTCTCAGACATGAGAGGCCTGTTTGAGCCCCGCGTCGCCCCCTAGTCTGCCCCCGCCTGGCCTTCATTAGGCCTGCTTATTGGTCACAGACTAGACTTGTGTGTTATTCCTCACGCRAAAGGTGCCAAGGAAATTGCTGAGTCCTATCGGTCGTAAGACATCTCCTGGCTGCGATTTCCTGGGYTTGCTTTGCACGCGTGGCMGGCGTCTGCCTGCCCGATGGCAGGGGGGAYAAAGAGAGCTTACAGAGAACTGAGGCTCAGACTGGCCCTGGCAGGCCCCTCACACAACACACAGGCCTCAGCCTCACTGGAACCTGATATCGCCACATCATCAGTGGGCCGGACACACAGCCCTGAGGGGCTCCACTCACTYTGTCCTATGGGAGTTTGGCTTTGCTAACCCTTGTACCTTTGAAAGTTTCTGTGCTCACACKTACAGGAAAATACAGAAACAATATATAAATKAATGTGCTGAATGTAAACATCATATTTTAATGTCGTTAGTAGATTATTGTTRGATGCTTTTCAAGCTCACACACTGCATTATTTATTTACTGCTAATGAGGTCTGCTATCTATACAAAATGTGTTCTAACAACTTTAGGCCTATTCATCATGGGAACATATAACAACGCTAGAACATGCAATCAGCTGACAGTAGATACACAGTGTATCTACTGTAGGACTATTGTGTACTGTGATCCAGTAACGGAAAGTATGTCAATTGCTATACTGAGCATATGATGCGTGTGTGCATGTGGTGCATGTGTGTGGTGCAATGTGTGCGTGTGTGTGTGTGTGTGTGGGTTTTGTTAATAATTCGTATGTGTTGTGGGTGGTCGTGTCGTGTGTGTGTGTGGTTTTGTGGGGATGTGTGTGTGTGTGTGTTGCTGTGCTGTGTGTGTGAGTGATTGTGTTGTGGTGGGCTGTGTGTGTGTCGCTGCGGTTGCCCGGACCGATAGCATGAAAATTGTTGTGTGGACTTGTAACCCCTCTTCCCCCGCCAGGGGCTTAATCACCGAGAGCCCTGTTAATCCCTGGCTGCATCTTGCAGATGGATGCTTGCTGCCCAGGGAATGATTACCTGTTCATAATAATTAATCTGCCTCTTCATATTCCTTTCTTTACATCCAAGATGAGGCTTCCTCACGCGCATTGTTCTTATGGAATTAAACGTGTACTACAGGGATTCAACTCCAGAGGTTAGATTCTTCCTCCTCGCCAGGAGAAGGGATCAAGCCTTTAACCCAGCCTGAGGTCTCGTTTCAGTATCAGCTGCTTACTTTAAGGAACGGAACACCCACCAGCGGCAACACCGCCTCGCCTCACACGACCATATCCTCATAATACATTCCTCAGAAACATGAAGAACGAACGTTCTCCACAGTAGGGACTCTCTCCGATCCACGTCCCACATGAATCATGTCAGGCTGAATGAAGATCCAAGGAATGAGGTGAGCTAAAGCTGCTTAGAGTCTTACTGTCGTCCCCCAAGCAGGCTTTGTGATACTGGCTAGCAGCAGGTATTAAACCCAGGTACACAGGCTGTGGACAGCTAACTATTCTTGCTCCATCCAGCTGATCAAAGACACTGCGACAACAAGGACCACCGTATCACTTGAGAACGAGAATAATGGGAAATTCATATCAACCAGGCAGAGTGGTTCAGTTTCAAGGCGCATGTGTTGAAAACCCTCTCCATCAGTCTTCAACTATCATTTTGGTGGTACTATCTGTAGACAGGTCTCCGGAGACATGTCTCCCGGAGGCAAGGTGGATTTGTGCTTTTTCATGTATCTTTCAACAACTGCCGGTCGAATGGTAACACATAAATGTATGAAGAATTAGTGAAGCTAATGACTGAAATTAGTTTAACCATGGAGTGGCTTTCATTGAAGTGTGATTACACTCATACTGGGGCGGCAGGGTATCTAGTGGTTAGACTGTTGGACTAGTAACCGAAAGGTTGCAAGATCAAATCCCTGAGCTGACAAGGTAAAAGTCTGTTGTTCTGCCCCTGAACAAGGCAGTTAACCCACTGTTCCTAGGCTGTCATTGAAAATAAGAATTTGTTCTTAACTGACTTGCCTAGTTAAATAAAGGTAAAACATTTTCATAAATACTGTTTGCACTACTCAGTGTTGTACCTCTGACTTTCTTGTACCTCTCACTCTCTCTCTTGTTTCGTCACTGTAGTGGAGTGAGTTCATCCACAGTGCTGCTTCACATCACAACACAGTAACTAATAATTGCTTACAGATATGTGAGTGGATCTGTAGTCTTGCGAGCTGGAACAACAACCACAGTCCCACAGTCCCACCGTCCTCAAATGGCTTCCTACTCTTTATTAGTTGATGGTTTCCTTCCTCTGATGGCCTGTGCATGTACTTGCATGAAATGTTTGAGTTGCTGTGGAATTGGATGCAGTCAGTCCACTGTGGAACAGACTGGCGGGTGTATATATAAATGCAATCAGGAAGTGGAGGTGAGATGCAGAGTGTGTGTGTGTATATGTGTGTGAGTGTGAGGTGCGACTGYAGAGCAGAGGTGGCAGTGGCGTGTGAAATCTGTTGGGCAGGATTGACAGCAGGATGACTGATACCTGTAAAATAAAATATACCTCTGAGAGAGGAGATKATTCTCCTTTGTGTTTTACAAAACACCCTCCATGACACCACTGAAGGATTGCTTCATCCCTGAGGAGAGAGAGGGAGAGGGAGGAAGAGAAGAGAGAGAAAACAAAGCCTATCCGAAGTTAGGCTGATATGATGAAGAGAGAGAGACAGAGCGGCCCAAAGCCGACACATTCTGATTGTTTTGATGTCTGGGAAACACACAGTCAATTATAAAGGCTCAGTGCATAGTAGAGCTGTTTGTTCTGTTTCCAGACAGAGCAGAACAACTCAACTGATAACTTGTAATGGAAAATCATTCTATTGAAACACTGGAGCATTTACATGGCTCTACGTTGATGTATCGACTTCACTATGTAAAACCTAGGGAGTCGATTAGAACATCAACATTATTTCYAMATTACCAGGATGTGATTCCTCGCTAGATTTTGAAGGAATGGGACAAAGAAGAAAGGTGGAGGGATGTGTAATKTCCCCTATTGATCCATGATGTGAACTCGTGTTGGTCTGGGTGTAAATGGCCTGGCACCTGGTAACCCCTGGCTTCTCTCTACAGGCGTATTAGTCACCATTAGGTGCTCTGGGGTCACCTTGCTATGAGCTTCTTTATCCCYGATGGAGGTGACATAGTCAGAGTGCCACTTTGCATAACATTAGACTAGTGTCTTAACCTTGAACCAGGAAAATCTTTTCTCCCATAGTTAGTGAAGATTTCCAATGCACTGCTATAAGGCCTTTGGGATTTAACCATCACCATCGTCACACCATCTGACCCCCCATCTCCCTTTTATGCATATCCTGGCTGTAGAGTGGGTGGGTGGGTGGGCGGGTGTCCTGTTAGCTATCAGTATAAATGCAGACCACCAGCCATGCATCCACTGGGTAATTATTCAATTTCCAAGATAAATCTGGTGTGTAGTGTCATATCCATCATGGCTGTCACCTCTTGTACAGAGAGGTAGGGCACTAAATGGAAGGCTTTTTGCTCATATGCACTTCTATATAGTCATCAATTCTGAGCAGTTCATTCATTGTTTCGTTTGACAGACGGGAGCTAATAATGAACGATCAGCTAATGCCCCTCAAACTGAACAGAGGAGCCCCGACTTTCTTTAGCTTTAATCAAGAGTAACATCCCTAATCTGATGTCCACCAAAAATAACACATCACAAAATCATCCCACCGCCTCCGCCTAAATCTTTCCCATGTTGCCCCTGAGTGGCAAGCATGTTTATTACTGTCAAACAAGGCAGGGACAAGGTTTAGGATCCCCCTGTAGACACGGTCTGAAGACCAAACACTGTTTTCACATCCATTCCAATGTAATCCACGCTGTAAACCCACGCTGGTATCAGACGGAAATCTTTGTTAACACTTGTTTATAGGTGGTTTCTCTTGATTAATATAGCTGGTCAAAATATTGATCGTTACAACATTTTGGAACATTGTCTGCATGTATACAGGACACGGACAGCAACCTTGAAAAATGGAGGCGAGGATAGGATTCTGTCTCTGGATGGAAGAAGAGAAACTGGGAACAGGCCCTATCTAATCACTGTATTGCCCATAGAATTTGCCACCAATACACACACACACGACGCACACACGCACGCACCACGCACGCACGACCCACACACACCACACACACACACAACACACACACACACACAACCACACACACACACACACACACACCACACACACACACACCACCACACACACACACACACACACACACACACACACACACACAACCACACACACACACACCACACAGGCCTCTGTGTTCGAC
>NW_019943299.1:105772-140109 GCF_002910315.2 Salvelinus sp. IW2-2015
AAAATGTATTCAAAAGACAGAACATAACATTACTGAGCATAGGATTCAGTTTTGTCTTTTGAATACATTTCAGAACATTGGTGCCTAAAAACATTAAGGAAAGAGGAAATATTGTTGTCATCTTTAGCCTACCCCAATCTCCCCAATATTGCCTGAATATAGCTGTTCAGTACATCACATAACCTGCCGGGACCTCAATCAGCCCAAAAGCCTTTCTTTAGCTTTATATCAAGAGTAACTCCCTAATCTGATGTCCACCAAAATACACATCACAAAAACATCATCCACCGCCTCCGCTAAATCTTTCCCATGTTGCCCCTGAGTGGACAAGCAATGTTTATTACTGTCAAACAAGGCAGGGACAAGGTTTAGGATCCCCCTGTAGACACGGTCTGAAGACCAAACCACTGTTTTCACATCCATTCCCAATGTATACACGCTGTAAACCACGCTGGTATCAGACGGAAATCTTTGTTAACACTTGTTTATAGGGTGGTTTCTCTTGATTAGATAGCGGGTCAAAAATATTGATCGTTACACATTTTGGAACATTGTCTGCATGTATACAGGACACAGGACAGCAACCTTGAAAATGGAGGCGAGATAGGATTCTGTCTCTGGATGGAAGAGAAAACGCGAACAGGGCCCTATCTAATACTGTATGCCCATAGAATTATGCCACCAAATACACACACACACACGCACACGCACACCACACACGCACGCCCACGCACGCACACCACACACACACACACACCACACAACACACACACACAAAACCACACACACACACACACACACACACACACACCACACACACACACACACCACACACACACACACACACACACACACACACACACACACACACACACACACACACACACACACACACAGGCCTCTTGGTTCGACTCCCTCTGTTTCATTTTGGGGCGCATTAGCCTGATCGTTCATTATTAGCTTCCCGTCCTGGGACTATAGTGCATCAATGACAAATTATAATCTATTGTTCAGGCATCAAAAGATTGATGTAAACAAAATCAACTAAACAATGTTTTTAATACAAWCATTGTATGACCTCATAAAATTTTAAGGAAACCATGATTTTCTTTTTTACAAAGAAGAAAAATGTGATTGGCTCAGTCAACGACTTTCGTTTCTCAGAAAGATGTGTTTGTGTTGAAAAGGGGGGGGATCATTTTACTCCTATGATTGAAAAACAGCCTGAAAACATCCACCATACAACTAATGTGCTATTTGGTGCCAGATACAAGACATCTCATATGACACTCTTTGATATTAGTTGTTCAACAAAAGAAGAAGCGACAATTCATTGTAAAAAGTGTAATTTAATGACATACACTCGCCTATGTATTAGGGATATTAGTTTAGAATATGGATACCCTCCACATCTACCACCTCCACAATCACACAATAGATAKCAATAGCCCCCGTGATGGTAGTCCAGGAGGCCCAGGCTGGCTGAAATGCTAAGATATGTCATGTGTTTCATGCATGGCTGCTCCTGATGTATTTACAGTAATTGATTCTTTTCAACGATTTCCAAAGCCGCCTTGAGATCCCGCTGGTTCTAGCTCGCTCTTGCATGCTTTAAAGGGGAGTGCAGTCACGTCACGCATGGTTAAATTCCACAGATACGCACGCCACGGTGAGCCGCCTCTCCGGTAACTCAGTCTGGCCTTTTCACAC
This sequence comes from Salvelinus sp. IW2-2015, assembly GCF_002910315.2. Taxonomy (NCBI): domain Eukaryota; kingdom Metazoa; phylum Chordata; class Actinopteri; order Salmoniformes; family Salmonidae; genus Salvelinus; species Salvelinus sp. IW2-2015. The sequence continues at coordinate 107,483 of NW_019943299.1, forward strand.
GGAGGTGATCACCTCGCCCCTGGACAGGACACAGGGGTAACAGACACAGGGGTAACAGGGGTGCAGGGGGGCTGGGACTGGCCCCTATAGAGCCCCATACTGTGGCTAATGCCCACACCACTCACACACACTCCTGATCTCTGGTTAATCCACACACACACACACACATATACACTAATACACACAGACCTAGATACCCAACCATACATCTTCAACAACAAAACCTGTCCTCATATTTTCCTCTGTGGCATATTAACATAGGTTGAGTAGTGACACTGTAAGGAGGTTCTTTCTCTAGATTGTGTTGGGGTCACATGTGGCAGGTGAGATAAGATGGCCTGCTGGATCTTGACTGTTCCTCTTATGAGCATGAGAGAGGCCAATTCAGAATCTTGACTTGATCAGAATGTGATGAGTGACTTGAAGTCTTTTGTGACTCTTACATTCATTCAAATAAAACTGAGTGCAATGAATATCATCAACATAAATGATCAAATTTAACTCTATGAAGTTCAAGATAAGTTCAATCAAATTCCAAGATGGTTTTGTTTAGCTATTGTTTGAAATGGCACACCTACAGTATATGTCATATTATTCTAGAGTCTACAGTAACCTATATGTCATAGTGTTATGAGTCTACAGAACTATATGTCATATGTTCAGTCTACAGTGAACTTATGTCATGTGTTTATCGAGTCCTACAGTAACTATATGTCATAGTGTTATCGAGTCTACAGTAACTATATGTCATAGTGTTATCGAGTCTACAGTACCTATATGTACATAGTGGTTATGAGTCTACAGTAACCTATATGTCATATTGTTCTAGAGTCTAAGTAACTATATGTATAGTGTTATCGAGTCTACAGTAACCTATATGTCATATTATTCTAGAGTCTACAGTAACCTATATGTCATAGTGTTATCGAGTCTTACAGTAACCTATATGTCATAGTGTTATCGAGTCTACAGTAACTATATGTCATATTTTCTAGAGTCTACAGTAACTATATGTCATAGTGTTTCGAGTCTACAGTAACTATATGTCATATTGTTCTAGAGTCTACAGTAACTATATGTCATATGTTATGAGTCTACAGTAACCTATATGTCATAGTTTATCGAGTTCTACGTAACCTATATGTCATATTGTTAGAGCCTACAGTAACCTATATGTCATAGTGTTATCGAGTCTACAGTAACCTATATGTCATAGTGTTATCGAGTCTACAGTAACCTATATGTCATATGTTTATAGAGTCTACAGTAACCTATATGTCATAGTGTTTAGAGTCTACAGTAACTATATGTATATGTTATAGAGCTACATAATTATGTTATTGTTAGAGCCTACAGTACCTATATGTCATATGTTTATGGTCTACAGTAACTATATGTCATATTGTTCTAGAGTCTACAGTAACTATATGTCATAGTGTTATCGAGTCTACAGTAACCTATATGTCATATGTTCTAGAGTCTACAGTAACCTATATGTCATTTGTTCTAGAGTCTACAGTAACTATATGTCATATTGTTTTAGAGTCTACAGTAACCTATATGTCATAGTGTTATCGAGTCTACAGTAACCTATGTCATAGTGTTATGAGTCTACAGTAACTCTATAGTCATATGTTATCGAGTCTACAGTACTATATGTCATAGTGTTATGAGTCTACAGTAACCTATATGTCATATTGTTTAGAGTCTACAGTAACCTATATGTCATAGTGTTATCGAGTCTACAGTAACCTATATGTCATATTTTCTAGAGTCTACAGTAACCTATATGTCATATTTCGAGTCTACAGTAACCTATATGTAATATTGTTCTAGAGTCTACAGTAACTATATTCATATTGTTATAGAGTCTACAGTAACCTATATGTCATAGTGTTATCGAGTCTACGGTAACCTATATGTCATATGGTTCTAGAGTCTACAGTAACCTATATGTCATATTGTTCTAGAGTCTAATAAACATATATGTATAGTTTATCGAGTCTACAGTAACCTATATGTCATATTGTTCTAGAGTCTACAGTAACCTATATGTCATATTGTTCTAGTCTACAGTAATATATGTCATATTGTTCTAGTCTACAGTAACCTATATGTCATAGTGTTTATGAGTCTACAGTAACTATATGTCATATTGTTCTAGAGTCTACAGTAACTATATGTCATATTGTTCTAGAGTCTACAGTAACCTATATGTCATAGTGTTATCGAGTCTACAGTAACCTATATGTCATATTGTTTCTAGTCTACAGTAACCTATATGTCATATTGTCTTAGTCTACAGTAACTATATGTATATTGTTCTAGAGTCTACAGTAACCTATATGTCATATTGTTTCTAGAGTCTACAGTAATTATATGTCATATTGTTCTAGAGTTCTACAGTAACCTATATGTCATATTTGTTATAGAGTCTACAGTAACCTATATGTCATATTGTTTCTAGAGTCTACAGTAATATATATCATATTGTTATAGAGTCTACAGTAACTATATGTCATATTGTTCTAGAGTCTACAGTAACTATATTCATATGTTTATAGAGTCTACAGTAACCATATGTCATATTGTTATAGAGTCTACAGTAACCTATATGTACATATTGTTTAGAGTCTACAGTAACTATATGTCATATTGTTCTAGAGTCTACAGTACATATGTCATATTGTTCTAGAGTCTACAGTAACCTATATGTCATATTGTTTTAGAGTTCTACAGTAACCTATATGTCATATTGTTCTAGTCTACAGTAACCTATATGTCATTTTTTTTAGTCTACAGTAATTATATGTCATATTGTTCTGAGTCTACAGAACCTATATGTCATATTGTTCTAGTCTAAAAGTAACCTATATGTCATATTGTTTATAGTCTACAGTAACCTATATGTCATATTGTTCATAGTCTACAGTACCTATATGTCATATTGTTCTAGAGTCTACAGTAACATATGTCATATTGTTTAGGTCTACAGTAACCTATAGTTCATATGTTCTAGTCTACAGTAACCTATATGTCATATTGTTCTAGAGTCTACAGTAACTATATGTCATATTGTTTAGATCTACAGTAACTATATGTCATATTGTTATGAGTCTACAGTAACCTATATGTCATATTGTTCTAAAGTCTCAGTAACCTATATGTCATATTGTTCTAGTCTACAGTACCTATATGTATATTGTTCTAGTCTACAGTAACCTAATATGTTATATTGTTCTAGAGTCTACAGTAACCTATATGTCATATTGTTCTAGAGTCTACAGTACTATATGTCATATTGTTCTAGAGTCTACAGTAACCTATATGTCATATTGTTATAGAGTCTACAGTACCTATATGTCATATTTTTTTAGAGTCTACAGTAACCTATATGTCATATTGTTCTAGAGTCTACAGTAACCTATATGTCATATTGTTTAGAGTCTACAGTAACCTATATGTCATATTGTTCTAGAGTCTACAGTAACCTATATTCATATTGTTTAGAGTCTACAGTAATATATGTCATATTGTTCTAGAGTCTACAGTAACCTATATTCATATTGTTTAGAGTCTACAGTAACCATATGTCATATTGTTATAGAGTCTACAGTAACCTATATGTCATATTGTTCTAGAGTCTACAGTAACCTATATGTAATATTGTTCTAGAGTCTACAGTAACCATATGTCATATTGTTATAGAGTCTAGTAATGTAATGTTTAGAGTCTACAGTAACTATATGTCATATTGTTCTAGTTACAGTAACATATATTCATATTTTGTCTAGTCTACAGTAACTTATGTCATATTGTTCTAGTCTACAGTAACCTATATGTTCATTATTGTTTCTAGAGTCTACAGTAACCTATATGTCTATTGTTCTAGAGTCTACAGTAACCATATGTCATATGTTTAGTCTACAGTAACCTATAGTGTCATATTGTTCTAGAGTCTACAGTAACCTATATGTCATATTGTTCTAGTCTACAGTAATATATGTCATATTGTTCTAGTCTACAGTAACTAATATGTCATAGGTTATTCGAGTCTACAGTAACCTATATGTCATATTGTTCTAGAGTCTACAGTAACCTATATGTCATATTGTTCTAGAGTCTACAGTAACCTATATGTCATAGTGGTTATCGAGTCTACAGTAACTTATATGTCATATTGTTCTAGATCTACAGTAACTATATGTCTATTGTTCTCGTCTACAGTAACCTATATGTCTATATTGTTCTAGAGTCTACAGTAACCTATATGTCATATTGTTCTAGAGTCTACAGTAACCTATTGTTATTGTTCTAGAGTCTACAGTAACCATATGTCATATTGTTTAGAGTCTACAGTAACCTATATGTCATATTGTTTTCTAGAGTCTACAGTAACTATATGTCAATATTGTTCTAGAGTCTACAGTAACCTATATGTCATATTGTTCTAGAGTCTACATGACCTATATTCATATTGTTAGAGTCTACATAACCATATGTCATATTGTTCTAGAGTCTACAGTAACTATATATTCATATTGTTATAGAGTCTAAGTAACCTATATGTCATATTGTATAGAGTCTACAGTAACTATATGTCATATTGTTCTAGAGTCTACAGTAACCTATATGTCATATTGTTCTAGAGTCTACAGTAACCATATGTCATATTGTTATAGAGTCTACAGTAACCTATATGTCATATTGTTTTAGAGTTACAGTAACCTATATGTCATATTGTTCTAAGTCTACAGTAACATAATGTCATTATTTTTCTAGTCTACAGTAACTGTATGTCAATATTGTTCTAGGTCTAAGAACTATATGTCAATATTGTTATATCTAAAGTAACTATATGTCATATTGTTATATAGTCTACAGTAACATATATGTATATTTTTATAGTCTACAGTAACCTGTATGTCATATTGTTTAGTCTACTAAGTAACCTATATGTCATATTGTTCTAGAGTCTAAAGTAACAACTATATGTATATTGTTCTAGTCTACAGTAACCTTATAAATGTCTGATATACAGATAGTACCTTCCCACCCAGTGAATGATCACACCAATGCAAAAACTGAAATATCAATGGCTTCAAACTCCTCCTAACACTAAACAGCTTTAATATGTAGTGTATTGTTGCTGGTAAACACAGAGAATTATTTTAAAAGAGCAATAGCAAATCAACATAATACACCACCTTCTGAAACCAGCACAGCGGGCATTCATTGCATGCCTTTGAATATTAACTCTGGTTTCTTCACAAGGAATTTCAATGCCATGCGCTCTTTGTTTTAAACACAGAACAAACAAAACAAAAGCAAGCAACCTGGTACAGCAAGTAGTCTTCATCCCCCTCCTCTCCTCTCCACCCCCCCCCCCTCCCTCCTCCTTCCTCCAATCCCCCCACCCCCCCCACCACGCCCCTCTCTCTTTCCCTCTGTCTGGTCAATGACCTTACAGTAGATGACATGCTACAAAGAAATTATCACAGTTTAAAAAAGAAGGTGGACTAGATGACAGAGAGAGAAGGGAAGAGGGAAAAAAAGTATGGTCTCAAGTGGAGCGCAGATCTTTTTTGGGTCTTAATTAGAAAGCTCATCATCATGGTCGAGCGTTTCTATTCATCGGTGATTGGGGGACATGACAAATGAATGTGGGAATAAACGGAGTGTCAGGGCGAGCGGGGATGGATGTTCCCCTGGCAAGAAGAGAGGGATAAGTAAGTGAGCGCTGGCCGCTAGCCAAGGCCCCTGTGTCCCATTCTCCAGGATCACTCGGCCAGCACCAGGACTACAGCACATCAGGCCCTCCACAGACCCACTCACCCTCACTTCCCTATATTATAGTAAATGAACACTTGTAGAGATATGCTGACTCCCCTCTCCCCGGCCCCAGCTCCCTGCCACTCCCACCCATCTCCTAATCACCTTCATGAGACTAAAATTGGCGTCAATCACAGAATTGAAGAGCTGTGTGTGTTTGTGCATGGGAGCGTGTGTGTCTTGCTTGTGTTCTTGTGTGTGTTTGCGTGGTGTGTGTCTGTTTGTGTGTGTGCTGTGTGTCTCTATTACAGAAGTGACTTCTTAGAACTTCTGTGGTGTGGAACTCAAACCCTGAGAGATGTAGTAAATGAATGTTGAAGAGTCGTACCAGTTGTTGATCAACGTGGTTATAAAAGGACGTATTGAACATTACCAGCCATTTAAAGTGAATAGATGAAAAGCATTTAATAGGACAATGCTCTGCTTTATTCTGCCCTGCTGTGTTTTGCTGCGGAGTCAGTCAGTCAGAGACCCAATGTGCCATTGAGTTTAACTAGCAGGCAGAGCAGAGAGAGAAGAGAGAGGAGTAGGGGTTGGGAGTTACAGAGGTGTCTTGTATTAGAACACATTAGAAATACAGTCTGAGTGACACACTGTAAGCCTTCTTCTTCTCCAGACTTYATTAGCCAAACTCACTTTGATCATATAATACAGGAGACAATTGTTCATCTAGAAATGAGGAAAAAATAATAAGGTTATAATGATCAATGTACTCCCTCCACTTCATTCATCCAGTCCACCCACTTTTTTTGCATAGAGGCTCGGCTCTCATAAAATTTTGAATTGGTTTTTCAATTATTGGAGTGCCTCTGCTCACTCTGGCTAAACAAAGACTTTCCCGCGGAGCCATTGAGATGAAGTTAGATTATGCATTACCGCAATATCCAATTTAATAACTCAGATTTCTCTTTATTGTTTTCCTGTTTTCATTGTATTTCAGCTTCAACAGCTGAATCAAGCCAGCGTGCTGTCTGGCGTAGACGGGAATTCTGCCAGCGCTGCCACTCTGCCACTAACAAAGACATACACACATTAAGACCCAAAGATCCAATGAGACAGTAAGAGTGACTGCACAATCATGAATAAATACAGTGTCTTCAATGAGGCCGACAATAAATTGGATTCATAGTTCAAGCAGTGAGAGRAGAAGAAAAGGCAAAAAAAAAATGATTACATTAATTATGAAGAAGCAAATGRATATTAGTCACAGACTCAAATGGCTTTTAATATATTCACGATCRTTGTCAGTTTGTCGGTTTAGCTTTTATTAATGGTATTCCATCACAYAGCCAGCTGTTCTTGTTCAYTTCTTGGTGTATTGCCTTTTATTCCACAGTTTGAATTAGTAGAGTTTTACATGCAAATGAGAGGGGTTCTTTTTGCATTTTCCATTTGATCTATTCATCTATTCTACTGCCKACTGGTTACAGGYCTAAGGTTGAACTATTGGTGAGACTTATTTCTACTCTAGTACGGAAGTAGATTCACACCAAACAAATACAAATAAAAACCTGGAATCTAATTGTTACAGCACTCTCGCCATTATAGAGCAGGTGTGTATCTTGAGAAATGTGTCAATCTCCCAAAATGTAAGACTTAAAAAAATCTAAAACTAAAATAAAACTTCTGTCTCAAAATCGAGTGTCATGGTGGATTTTGTGCAATGACAGGTGAACAACCTCTGATATATCTCACTGCTCTAGAATCAGTCATTCTTCTAAATGGGAATATGTCAATGATGTCATATTGAATTTGGAAGCATTAAAGTGATGGATCCATGGATCAGCATAAACAAACTGCGGAGGTAGTTGGATGTTCTGTCTATCTGTCATATCACATCCAGACAGTTTTAGTCTAAGACAAAGGAAACTGTAAAAAGGGATTGTGATCGCAGCAGCCACTCTTTGGCACATTGGAACAAAACCCCTTACCTGAATGATTTATCATAACACTCTCTCTATCTCTCTCTCTCTCTCGCTCTCTCTCCCGCTCTCTCTCACTCTCTTTCTCTCTCTAAAGAGCAGACAGAGCGATTCTGCCTCTCCTCCTATGTGTGTCTGAGGTGCTCTGGTGAAACGCCTTGGGAATAGATGGGGCAGCACTGTGGATAGTGGATTGTGAAGCTCATGTCCCTGTGTTTGTAACCCAGAGAGRGAAAGGAAGTACTGTAAGAAAGGGAAAGAGAACACTACAGTGTTTTTGGCCTGAGGCTATCTAGTACAGGGCTCCCCAAGCGKTAGGGAAGWGTGGAGACATTTGTGAACACAGATATGYATTTTGTTGGAAGAACATAACTGATGCAAAATTATTATAGCGTCTCATGAGAAATAAAACAGCGTCCTGCCTGCGTATTATGTCCGACTAGGATTTTCTGGTGTTCCTCTATACTGTCCTCCTGCATGCAACACCTCACTTTTTAAGACGTGCCCTAGATAGGCTAAAAGCAGAGAGACGGTGTAGATTATAGATTAAGGTCATTTGATATAAACCTGTCATGTGAGTATCCCTCTGGTATTTTGGCATTGAAGGGTGTAAGTGACAAGCTCTTGAGCTTTTGAGGACAGTCCTCNCCTCTATACTGTCCTCCTGCATGCAACACCTCACTTTTTAAGACGTGCCCTAGATAGGCTAAAAGCAGAGAGACGGTGTAGATTATAGATTAAGGTCATTTGATATAAACCTGTCATGTGAGTATCCCTCTGGTATTTTGGCATTGAAGGGTGTAAGTGACAAGCTCTTGAGCTTTTGAGGACAGTCCTCATTAATACTTTGGAGTTTCTTGAGGTAATCAGTATTTCTACAGTATATTCTTATATACTACAGTATATTCTTACCAGAGGGAAGGCAGGAATTGTGAACACATCTGTTATGTTATTAATTTCACATAAATCTTAAGCTCCTCGATGCTTGAAATGAGGCTTCATTCAAGCCAAATTAATGAAACAYGATTGTAAGATTCTCACGTGGATGGGGCTGTCATACAATATACTGTRGAGTTGCCTATAATCATTGTGTATTTCAGTGTCAACCAGGGGAGGGTGGTGGGTGCAGAGCAGAGACCWCCATAAAACAATGTCTTGAGATCAGAACAGTATCTGTATCTGGCAGGAGGATTAAAAGGCCATGAATCTGGTGTGTGAGATGAGTTGATGACTCGTTGGTCCTCAGTAGAAACAGACACCAGATCTATAATGTGTAATGGATCACTTTGGTTTTGCTTTAATTGTTCAGATAAGGGAGAGGTGTGTACGCTTGTGGCAGGATGTCTGTGGAGCCCCTTTCAATTGTGAAAATATTCAGACACACACACACACACACACACACACCTGTCACACCACTGTCTGGAGCAGTGTCATCACATTCCTCTGCAATGCTTGTCACACACTCACCTGCCCCCGTATGAGCTCTGAAATAGTTGTTGTGTAAAATCCCATCCCAGTGTTGAACCCCTTCACCATACATGCTGTTTACCCAGTGTTAATCCACAACTGTCCTATAAGGTTCTTTATCTTCTACATCAGTCAAGGGAACATAACATAGAGGATTTATCTGTAGTTCTCCACCTCTCCTCACAAGCCGCCTAATTATTTTTGATGCAAACACAATACAGGCAGAGCGGTGGTGGTGACACAACACACACAGTAGAAATCAGGGGTAGACATTGATTGCATCCCAAATGACACCCTATCCCCATAGGGCTCTGGTCAAAAGTAGCGCACTATATAGGAATAGGGTCCCAATTGGGACGCACACCTTATTGTTTGGCTGCATGCGCCCACGACTTAATTAAGATTCACAAGGAGCCCGTCTCCTTTGTTCCAGGCTGTGTCTTGCAGCRCTGTTCCTCAGAAGTGAGCAGGAGTAACAAATAATGGAGTGCTGCAGTAACACTTCCTCCCAGCCCCAGATAACCCTTCTCTAGAGGTTTAGCCTACTTTACTTCTCAAACTGACAGAAATGGGTTGTCTCAAATACAGCATGGTACGGCGCTGAATCCAACCAACCGCTTCATTAAAGAAGTAGCCTGGTCTGAAAACAAACAAAACAACAATACACCCACCCATGCACGCACAACACAAACACACAGCACACAAAACCCATCATAAAAGTGTCACTTCAACCAGCAATCTGTAATTTTGGACTCAAGGGGTTAATTGCTTGCTGTGGCATCAAAGGAGAGTTTGATGTGCTTTTTGAGGGCTGTCTTCAGCTGAGCGAGAGAGAGAGGAAGAGGAGGAGAGAGGAGAGAGAGAGAGAGAGAGGAGGGAGAGAGAGAGAGAGAAGAGAGAGAGAGAGAGAGAGAGAGAGAGGAGGAAAGGGGGGTACTTTAGATTTCACTCCTGGCATAGCAGCGTTAGCAGGCGTCTCCTAGGTAATCCTGCCTCTCTAAGGCATTATTGATTTTCTTGTTTTTTTCTTCTTCTCTTCTTCTTTGTCGAGATGGCGGGGAGGGGTAGTGGTAGGTGTGTGGAGGGGGCAGGGGGTTAAAGAGAGTGAGCCTGACTTCTGAAGGGTCTAGCAGCGGCTGCTTGATTCTCATTCACCTCTGCAGAATCCACGTCAAAACACAGCCAACCTTTTAAGGCGCCAGGCTTTGAAGTGAGGAGGAGAGCCTCTCAAATCCAAGCTCTTTGACACAAATGCGCCGGCCTGAAAAATTAGCAGCCATACGTGTCTCCCTGGCCTCTTTGATGTCTCCCCTGGCCAGCCGCTCTGCTCCTCTCTATCCTCTCCCCTGGCTGTAACACAGAAACCAGACAGAATGCAATGCAGCCTGACTCCTAGATTTAGATGGTGATTTCAGGGGGATGGCAGCAGAAGCAGTCAGACAGACTAGAGCACCTCTTTTCCAGGCTTTTGTTCAGTTATAAGAACCTACAAAAGTTTCTGTCTTTCTTGTTAACACTGTTTACTTAGCTCTTCTAAGAAAGGCTCTGAAAAGTTGGAACACCAAGTTGGAACACAGTGAAACACACACAAAGAAATCTCCTTCAGAAGAAGGACTGGTTACCATTAGATGCTGGGATGGATCTAGTTTGGTTGGGCTCAATTCAGTTTTGCCAAGACTAGGCCCACATTGATGAAGGGAATGTCTCAGAGAGAAATAAGACTACCATACTTAACGAGACAGGAGGTTGACATCAATGGGCAAATGCCAAAGAGTATCAATGGGCAGAGCATTCATCTGCCCCCAGCACAGATACAAAGGGGGAAAATAGCAGGGCCCTACTTTCTCCTTCTTAATACTTCCAGTTCCTTATGGTCCCTACAGTACTCCTCAGCGGAACAGAAGGGTCTGAGGAAACTAGGGTAGATAAGGTAAAGAGCAGACCCTCCTTAGGACTCCTAATGGCCCTACTCAGCAGCAGAATGCCTTGACAATACTCCAGTCTGCCCCGGGAGGAGAAAGTAAAGCTCCTTGGGAGACGAATCAGGAGTATTAACCTCAACCACACAATGTCCTCAACGGCTCCCTGTACTCACTATTGTAATCTGGCCTGATTGGATGGGTTTGATTAAAATGGAAGGGGACACGAGCCGCTCTAAGACCCCAGCTGAGTATGCTAGGTCCCCCCGCGTCCCAACAGGCCTGTCCTGTCCTGTCAAGATGCTCAGTGCTTAGCTCCAGACGTAGAGTTTAAGGTCATTAATCCCTTTTGTCCCTTCTCTCTATCCATATCATTGCACTTTCTCTCCCTGCAAGCAGATTTGGGATACGACCGCTATTTTGTAGCCTGGTGGTCACAGATCTGTGTTACTGTTGTGCTGATCTGTTTGTGTATGGGAGTTGGCAAGACAGCACAAACAGTTCTGGGATCAGGCTTCTATCATTGAACGTTCCCAAGGCTGATACAATGGAACGTTCCCAAGGCTGATACAATGGAACGTTCCCAAGGCTGATACAATGGAACGTTCCCAATTGGAAAATGGCGCCGGAGGAGATGCCGCCGTTTTACGGTCTCCTAACCAATTGTCCTATTGTGGTTTTTTCGCGATATTTGTAAATTATTTGTACATAATGTTTCTGCAACCGTATCTTACGGCAGAAAAGAGCTTCTAGATATCAGGACAGCGATCACTCACCTCGGATTAGACAAAATATTTTTCAACAACAACAACAACAAGCAGGACTCACACGATATTCTCCAAACACCCAGCAGGGCAGACATCCCAATTATTCGCAAAAGGAAGTGATGCAGAGAAGAAGCGCCGGATGCCTCGTCCGGACCCGCAGAGGGCAACTAGGAAAGCTGCCGTTACCGTCAATATTACTCGCCAACGTGCAATCATTGGACAATAAACGATCACGAATATCCTACCATCGGGACATCAAAAACTGTAATATCCTATGTTTCACGGAATCGTGGCTGAATGACGACATGGATATTCAGATTGCGGGATACACGCTGCACCGGCAGGATAGAACAGCACACTCCGGTAAGATGGGGGGGGGGGCAGTCTGTGCATATTTGAAACAACAGCTGGTGCACAAAATCTAAGGGAGTCTCTAGATTTTGCTCGCCTGAAGTAGAGTATATTGTGATAAATTGCAGGCCACACTACTTGCCTAGAGAGTTCTCAGCTATACTTTTCGTAGCTGTTTGTTTACCCACCACAAACAGATGCTGGCACTAAGACCGCACTCAGTCAGCTTGATATAAGGAAATAAGCAAACAGGAAACCACTCACCCAGAGGCGGCGCTCCTAGTGGCCGGAGACTTTAATGCAGGGAAACTTAAATCAGTTCTACCAAATCTCTATCAAACATGTTAAATGTGCAACCAGAGGGAAAAAATTCTAGATCACCTGTACTCCACACACAGAGATGCGTACAAAGCTCTCCCTCGCACTCCATTTGGTATATCCGACCACAACTCTATCCTCCTGATTCCTGCTTACAAGCAAAAATTAAGCAGAAGCACCAGTGACTCGGTCTATAAAAAAATTGTCAGATGAAGCAGATGCTAAACTACAGGACTGTTTTGCTATCACAGACTGGAACATGTTGTGGGATTCTTCCGATGGCAATGAGGAATACACCACATCAGTCACTGGCTTTATCAATAAGTGCATCGAGGACGTCGTCCCCCAGTGACTGTACGTACATACCCCAACCAGAAGCCATGGATTACAGGCAACATTCACACTGAGCTAAAGGGTAGAGCTGCCGCTTTCAAGGTGCGGGACTCTAACCCGGAAGCTTACAAGAAATCCCGCGACGAACCATCAAACAGGCAAAGCGTCAATACAGGGTAAGATTGAATCATACTACACCGGCTCCGACGCTCGTCGGATGTGGCAGGGCTTGCAAACTTACAGACTACAAAGGGAAGCACAGCCGCGAGCTGCCCAGTGACACGAGCCTACCAGACAAGCTAAATCACTTCTATGCTCGCTTCGAGGCAAACAACTGAGGCATGCATGAGAGCATCAGCTGTTCCGGACGACTGTGTGATCACGCTCTCCGTAGCCGACTGAGTAAGACCTTAAAAAAGGTCAACATTCACAAGACTGCGGGGCCAGATGGATTACCGAGATGTGTGCTCCGGGCATGTGCTGACCAACTGGCAGGTGTCTTCACTGACATTTTCAACATGTCCTGATTGAGTCTGTAATACCAACATGCTTCAAGCAGACACCATAGTCCCTGTGCCCAAGAACACAAAGGCAACCTGCCTAAATGACTACAGACCGTAGCACTCAAGTCCGTTGCCATGAAGTGCTTTGAAAGGCTGGTGTTGGCTCACATCAACACCATTATCCCAGAAACCTAGACCCACTCCAATTTGCATACCGCCCAAACAAGATCCACAGATGATGCAATCTCTATTGCACTCCACACTGCCCTTTCCACCTGGACAAAAGGAACACCTATGTGAGAATGCTATTCATTGACTACAGCTCAGCGTTCAACACCATAGTACCCTCGAAGCTCATTACTAAGCTAAGAACCTGGGACTAAACACCTCCTCTGCAGCTGATCCTGGACTTCCTGACGGGCCGCCCCCAGGGGGAGGGTAGGTAGCACACATCTGCTACGCTGATCTCAACACTGGAGCTCCCAGGGGTGCGTCGTCAGTCCCCTCCTGTACTCCCTGTTCACCCACGACTGCATGGCCAGGCATGACTCCAACACCATCATTAAGTTTGCTGACACACAACGTGTGTAGGCCTGATCACCGACAACGACAAGACAGCCTATAGGGAGGAGGTCAGAGACCTGGCCGGGTGGTGCCAGAATAACAACCTATCCCTCAACGTAACCAAGACTAAGGAGATGATTGTGGACTACAGGAAAAGGAGCACCGAGCACGTCCCCATTCTCATCGACGGGCTGTAGTGGAGTAGGTTGAGAGCTTCAAATCCTTGGTGTCCACATCACCAACTAACTAGAATGGTCCAAAACACACCAAGACAGTCGTGAAGAGGGCACGACAAAGCCTATTCCCCTCAGGAAACTAAAAAGATTTTGCATGGGTCCTGAGATCCTCAAAAGGTTATACAGCTGCAACATCGAGTACATCCTGACCGGTTGCATCACTGCCTGGTACGGCAATTGCTCAGCCTCCGACCGCAAGGCACTTCAGAGGGTAGTGCGTACGGCCCAGTACATCACTGGGGCAAAGCTGCCTGCCATCCGGACCTCTACACCAGGCGGTATCAGAGCAAGGCCCTGAAAATTGTCAAAAACCCCAGCCACCCCAGTCATAGACTGTTCTCTCTACTATCGCATGGTAAGCGGTATCGGAGTGCCAAGTCTAGGACAAAAAGGCTTCTCAACAGTTTTTACCCCCAAGCCATAAGACTCCTGAACAGGTAACCAAATGGTTACCCGGACTATTTGCATTGTGTGCCCCCCCTCTTTTACGCTGCTGCTACTCTCTTTTATCTTATATGCATAGTCACTTTAACTATACATTCATGTACATACTACCTCAATTGGCCGACCAACCAGTGCTCCCGCACATTGGCTAACCGGGCTATCTGCATTGTGTCCCACCACCCACCACCCGCCAACCGCTCTTTTACGCTACTGCTACTCTCTGTTCATCATATATGCATAGTCACTTTAACCATACCCACATGTACATACTACCTCAATAAGCCTGACTAACTGGTGTCTGTATATAGCCTTGCTACTGTTATTCAAATGTCTTTTTACTGTTGTTTTATTTCTTTACTACCTACACACACACTTTTTTATTTCACACTATTGGTTAGAGCCTGTAAGTAAGGATTTCACTGTAAGGTTGACAGGTTCACCTGTTGTAATCGGCGCACGTGACAAATCAACTTTGATTTGATTTGAAGGCTGAGGACAATGGAACTTTCCCAAGGCTGAGACAATGGAACGTTCCCAAGGCTGATACAATGGAACGTTCCCAAGGCTGAGTTCAATGGAGCGTTCCCAAGGCTGATACAATGGAACGTTCCCAAGACTGATACAATAGAACGTTCCCAAGGCTGATAGAATGGAACGTTCCCAAGGCTGAGACAATGGAACGTTCCAAGGACATGAGACAATGCAACGTTCAACAGGCTGAGACAAGGAACGTTCCAACAGGCTGAGACAATGGAACGTTCCAAGGATTGAGAACACTGAATGGAACGTTCAACAGGCTGAGACAATGGAACGTTCCCAAGGCTGATACAATGGAACGTTCCCAAGGCTGAGATATTGGAACGTTCCCAAGGCTGAGGCAATGGAACATTCCCAAGGCTGATACAATGGAACATTCCCAAGGCTGATACAATGGAATGTTCCCAAGGCTGACACAATGGAAGTTGTTTCGATGACAAGGGAATATTTCTAAATGAATAGGTCTGAGACCTTCGACAAACAGATATGAATATCAGTGTCTCCCCATGAGGAAATCAGGTGTGTATTAAATGTATGGCTCAGAGACACACTTCACCTTGTTGTCAGCTGCTGTTCGAACACGCGTCACAATGATTCCCTGTCATATCAATCTCACTGCAGTGGGTATCAATTAAATGTCCCTGTCTGTCAACCATCATCACAGCTTCCTTCCACTGTGTGGATACAAAACATGAGGAGAATCGTGGTTTGCCTTCAATAAAAACCCAAATCAGTTTAGTGTCTGAGTGAACTGTGAAGACACCTCTACACATGGGTGGATTTCGAGTTGTTTTCCCTTTTCACAGCAGTGTGTGTTACTGTTTCCTCCAGGCCCCCTCTCCTCACCGGTGGTGGGGTTTGTGTGCCTCCTCTGTAGGAGGACTCCCGTTTAGAGAGCCTTTGTTGTGCCTTCACCTGGAGGTGGGCGTCCGAAGTGATCGCAGATCTCTCTTCTCCGTTTGGCGTCTGACTACAATCAGAGAAATTGTCGGGCCGGGAGAGCTGCGTGTGTGCGTGTGTGCGTGTGCGTGTGTGTATGTGCGCATAGAGATGGGTTAGGTTTCAGCTTCCCATCAGTCTGTAATGGTTGCCTGTTAGTGAGTTGAGTGAGGCAGGGGGTAGGACGGGCTGTGAGTGGCTGAGGGGTACCGGTGCTCCGCAGGCGGCCTGCCGCTTTGCTCAGATCTTATCAGAGACCAGAGGAGGCGGTTGGCGGTTGGTTCAAGGTCTGGGCCGCTGGGCTGCGCTGGGAGGGTCCGCTTCACGTGTCAGAGAGGAGAAAGGAAGAAAGATTAATGGTGTGTTTGAAACAGGAGGCCTGATCCCTGTCGCCTCACCCCTCGCCCTGTCTATCAGGGAGGTGTGTGTATGTGTGTATGTGTATGTGAGTRTGTGTTAGTGCTAGCTAACAGTATGAGTATCACATGGAACAGGTAGTAGGGGATTTCTGTACCTCTCTCATGATTGGAGTGGCATGTCGTATRTTGSGGTCATTGAGTGATGGAGTGGCAAGGAGACAGCAGCCTGGTCCAGTTGCACTCGCTAAACAGCTCTCCCATTCATAACACTGTCTGAACCAGGCCTCAGGAGGCAACCGCAGATGAAAAGAGCCCTAATGGGCATTAGTGAGGCTCAACATGGCTACTAGTCTTAAGCTTTCACAAGCTATTATTTAATGAGAATGTGAAAGGAACAGCTACATTTGRTTTTAATGTTAAACTAACCCCCCTTCTTAGTTTCTGTCTGTCTTTATGTTTTGAAAGTTCTTCGACATCACCCATATACTGTGTGAAACATTTTGTGAAGATTTCTTTTAAATATTTTCCTTTTAGTGGGATTTGTGATGAAGGAGAAGAAACATGTATGGGCTAGGTCTGCTAGCACTATGACATGACAGTGCTTAACTCCTCACGACATTCACAAAGAGTTTCTGTTGTATTTCCTAATCTAAGACTTGAGTTCACAATCACAGAGGATTGTCTAATAATTATTCCTAATTATCCCAGAAATGGTCCTACCATGTCACAACAGATCAGATCAAGGCCAGGGGAGGCTTAGGTGTTAGGAGAGGCGGTCTCTCTCTCTTTCTCTCTCTCTSTCTCTCTCTCTCTCTCTCTCTCTCTCTCTCTCTCTCTCTCTCTCTCTCTCTCTCTCTCTCTCTCTCTCTCTCTCTCTCTCTCTCTCTCTCTCTCTCTCTCTCTCTCTCTCTCTCTCTCTCTCTCTCTCTCTGTGTCAGTCTCTTGGACTATGTCAGGATTATTATCTTTGGCTGTGTGACACTTGGGCTTTGGTCCAGCTAGGCTTCACTAAAGGGTTTTATCTTTTCTTAACGGGCCTGGAGAAAAGGTTCCAAGGCTTACCTTTCATTGTTGATCTCAGATACATTTGTAATATAGCCGATAATTCAAGGCATGTCTTTACATTACAATTGCATACCTAGGTAACTACAAGATATCATGTGTAATTACCTTATACTAGGTAGATAATTACAGATAACTACATAGCTCTTACCACGGTTCCATGTGTTTTCTACATGAACACAAAAGAGAGCAAAAATGGTTTGTAGAACTATATAACTGCATGCTTGTAGCTTGTCACAGAGTCATTACTTGGAGTTATTGATATTCTGTAGATTTTGGTATGTGAGTTACGGTTATATAATGAAATACAGTTTGAAGTAATATAAAGTYAACACAAATTCTAGTTTGTGCTTTTGAGCAAGTTTTCGTATAGTTGAACATGTTTTTTCTTTGATTAGACTACATCAATGTTTATACCAGTCTGTAAATGTTTAGGCCTTATTTGCATGCAGAAGCTGAATGTGTGAGATTCCCAGGTTTCRGAGTGTTTACTARGCAAATAAATTAAGTAATAAAGTAATGTAATTTAAGATTAAATGAATATGTTTCGTGCCGGAGCGCTTGCCTCAGGGGTCCATGAGAAAGCTGGGTAAAACCGTCAGGGTTGCCAGATTGTGAGGAACACTTTTCTAATGAACACTGTTTTCTAACTTAATTTAATTGGAGAGAGCAGCTCAGGGACAGGAGGGAAAGTGAGATTGTGTGTGTGTGTGTGTGTGTGTGTGTGTGTGTGTGTGTGTGTGTGTGTGTGTGTGTGTGTAGGTAGGAAACCATATAATGACAAGGTCCTTGGTGGAAATGAATACGTAAGAGTCTGTTGTATTGTAACTGTTCAACAGCCCCAATCATCTCACCTTACACACAATCCAACTGAGGCCTGGTACCTGGCTCTTTGTGCCTCCACCACAGAAGCACCAGCACATCTCCCAGTCCCCACAAGGTTGTTTTGTTGTGTTGTGTAAACAGCAAATCCCAGAATAGATTGGGTTTTCCTCCTTTACTTTCCATTCCTCTATGGGGATTCAATTCAAATAATTTTTTTGGCTTTCGTCACCATAGTTATAAGCATTTATGGTGTAAACATGTTGACAAATGGTTCTTTGTTGAACTTTGTTGCTGGCAACATTGATTCAGTAACAAAGCAGTTACTTGAGCTGGCTCACTGAGCTTGCTTTTTCATTCAGAGTAGTGATCAGTTGTCTGCACGCCAGCCAGCCAGCCAGCCAGCCAGCCAGCCAGCCAGCCAGCCAGCCAGACGCCCCCAGCTCCAACGCCCCATCGCCCTGCTGCCCCCCCAGCCCCGCGGCCCAGCGGCCCGGCCAGCAGCCCACCCATGACGGGGGCTTCTCTCCATGAAGGAACTTATTTATAATTGCAACTGAGGCAAGGTTTCCTAAAAGCATTCTCTAGCGCTTAACGAAGTTTACTGGCACACCGGCATGGCCGAGGACTGTAGCCAAAAGGTTTAGTATTCTTTAGTAACATGTTAATATGATTTGTCTTGGCATATGGCACAGCGAGTAGCCATGAGCCTGAATTCCAATGCCAAATTTGTCATCAATGTGTTTTACTTTGAAGATAGGAGAGGTTGGAGACATATAATGTAAAATGTAATTAAGTCCCATTGTTGTTCCGTCCCTACAGGGAGCGTTGGCGTGAGGCTTTGAGTGAGGGTTGTATAATTATGAATGATATTTCCTCTTTGGCCCTGAGATACTTTTGTCCCTGCCGCCAAATTGAATTTGCTCCACACACCCTGGTAAGATGTGAGATAACCTTTGACCTGAATTGTCATTACCAGCATTCACCAGTCAAAGACTCAAAGCCAAAAACCCTTCTCATTCATTTTGCTCCATTCACTTAAAAGCCCTGCGTCTCATCGCCCTTGCTAACACGATGATCACTAAAGTGACCTCCATGCTAGCTGAAAAGCTGAGTGGTCCCATCAGCGTAGTGTTACAGCTATGTACCTGGCTCCCCAAAGCCCTGTGCCCTTGTCTCCGCGGCCCTGCTCACTGTACCTGTTGAGAAATGCATTAGTGGTGGCGCTATGCTAGGCTAAGGGCTAAAGCAGTGAAGCAGGGTGACCTGTGAGGGTTTGGTGACGGTGTGAATGGGATCCGCATACCTGAGTGCTGTCAGTGGATGTCTCACCTGACCCAGCCCAGATCTAGCCCAGATCCAGCCCAGACCCAGCCAGGTAGCAGCCAAGTAGCACAGCACAGATCAGCCTTTCATAGGCCCCCGTTCAGGGGNGCCAGCCAGCCAGCCAGCCAGCCAGCCAGCCAGCCAGCCAGACGCCCCCAGCTCCAACGCCCCATCGCCCTGCTGCCCCCCCAGCCCCGCGGCCCAGCGGCCCGGCCAGCAGCCCACCCATGACGGGGGCTTCTCTCCATGAAGGAACTTATTTATAATTGCAACTGAGGCAAGGTTTCCTAAAAGCATTCTCTAGCGCTTAACGAAGTTTACTGGCACACCGGCATGGCCGAGGACTGTAGCCAAAAGGTTTAGTATTCTTTAGTAACATGTTAATATGATTTGTCTTGGCATATGGCACAGCGAGTAGCCATGAGCCTGAATTCCAATGCCAAATTTGTCATCAATGTGTTTTACTTTGAAGATAGGAGAGGTTGGAGACATATAATGTAAAATGTAATTAAGTCCCATTGTTGTTCCGTCCCTACAGGGAGCGTTGGCGTGAGGCTTTGAGTGAGGGTTGTATAATTATGAATGATATTTCCTCTTTGGCCCTGAGATACTTTTGTCCCTGCCGCCAAATTGAATTTGCTCCACACACCCTGGTAAGATGTGAGATAACCTTTGACCTGAATTGTCATTACCAGCATTCACCAGTCAAAGACTCAAAGCCAAAAACCCTTCTCATTCATTTTGCTCCATTCACTTAAAAGCCCTGCGTCTCATCGCCCTTGCTAACACGATGATCACTAAAGTGACCTCCATGCTAGCTGAAAAGCTGAGTGGTCCCATCAGCGTAGTGTTACAGCTATGTACCTGGCTCCCCAAAGCCCTGTGCCCTTGTCTCCGCGGCCCTGCTCACTGTACCTGTTGAGAAATGCATTAGTGGTGGCGCTATGCTAGGCTAAGGGCTAAAGCAGTGAAGCAGGGTGACCTGTGAGGGTTTGGTGACGGTGTGAATGGGATCCGCAGACCTGAGTGCTCCCTCTCAGTGGATGTCTCACCTGACCCAGCCCAGATCTAGCCCAGATCCAGCCCAGACCCAGCCAGGTAGCAGCCAAGTAGCACAGCACAGATCAGCCTTTCATAGGCCCCCGTTCAGGGGCTTCAACCTGCAATAAAGGCACCATTTGATCCCCTTGATTTYCCATGAARTCGCTCTCTTTTTGATTCCTTCTTAACTCGCTCTCTGCACTTTCCACTTTGTTCAGAAYGCAGKGTSAGGTTTCCTGCCATGAATGATGGTGTGTGCGTTTAGGAGAAAATTGGTTTACCTCAAAAACGATATGCCTGAAATGATTAGGCTTTTGTAGCCTAGTTAGAAATAAATAGCCTACAGCATTTCAGATTTGAGAGATTTGAATCTAGATGTAGTTTTTAAACAAATATCGGCGACCTCCTACATGGTGTGATACTGTACCAGTGAATGGAGAGGGGCTAATGGAATATTCAAAGGTAGAATACAGCTGCTCTGAACAGCCACTGCTGCTGTAGCCTATGCTTTTCACTGGTTGCTTGGCAAAATAACAGCTGTTAAATATTGTGTTGTAAATAAGCCAATGGCTCCAAAATGTACACATGCTTTTAAAAGAACTATAATCAACAGATCATTTCACCTGTTCCTCTGGATCCCACATAAACCCAAATGAACTGTGTGTGTGTGGTCAACCCCCCCTCTACCCGTCTGTCAGTGAATGAGCCCCCCCCCCACCCTAACGCCTCTACACCACCCTCTAACCAAGTGTCTTGTCACTATAAATCTGTTGCTCTCTGATAAGTGCCTAAGGAGTGTCATTTCTTCTCTTTTGCTTATTCAGTTGTTCTTGCCATACTATTGGCTGGTCTTTTACCAAATAGGGCTATCCTTCTGTGTACAACCCTACCTTGTCACAACACGAACTGAATTGGCTCAAACGCATTTAGAAGGAAACGAAATTCCACACAAATTTACTTTTTAAACAGGCCCACCCTGTTAATTGAAAATGCATTTCCAGAGACTAACCTATGAAGAGTTTGGTTGAGAGAATGCCAAGAGTGTGAAAGCTGTCATTAAGGCAAAGGGTGGCTTACTTTGAAGTGATCTCAAATATAAATATATTTTTATTTGTTTAACATTTTTTGGTTACTACATGATTCCTAATGTGTTATTTTATCGTTTTGATGTCTTCACTATTATTCTACAATGTAAGAAAATGAGTAAAAAATAAAAGAAAAACCCTTTGAATGAGTAGGTGTGCCCAAACTTTGACTGGTACTGTATATATATTTTTCAATACATTTTAGAATAAGGCTTGTAATTGGCACTTTATATTTGTAGTAAGAGCTGGTGCCATAAATGGAAAAAATGCTTTTGTTCGCAATAAATTGCCTAAAATAATGCAATAATCATAAATAGAACGATAAGTGTATAACATTAATGTGCACAAGTTTTTTAAATTATCCTTTCAACTCTACTACTAAAATTGATGGTTGTAGCCATTCGCCAATATTGGCAAACTTATTTAATTTCAAAACTTCACATTTTCTCTATATAGGCTACTTATTGTAATGAACGATATCAGCCAAAATGCCTGCGATAAGTGGATCGGCATGGTCGGTGTCAATCATTTTCGATTATTGTCCAGCTCGTAATTTGTAGTCAACTTCATTGTAAAGTTATTGGCGGTCAACAGTAGAGACAGATAAACTAAACATGCTTGATTCTATGTTTAGCAGAGATCTTCTGTGTATAATGTTGGCGTAGAAACCCCCCCCCCACAGTCTAACCAAGTAATTGCTGTTTGATGAGTGGTCTGAGGCAGTCGATAAAATAACACGCTTTTTCAAGCGCACTTTAGTAACGATGGTTTGGGAAAAAGCTTGGACGATTAAACGTGCCTTCCTACAAACGGTTCGAACGATTACCTTAGGCCTTAAGATGGTTTTGGGAAACCAGGCTTGGTTACCTTTGAACTAACAAGTGGATGCTTTCTTTACCTTATGGGTTAAATAGGGAAAGTTTGGCTTTTATCTATGTTTTTCACCAATATTGAAGCATGAACTAAGGGGGCCTTTGGTTGGTCATTTTATAAACCTCTGAGAAGCTATAGATTTGGGTCTGCCTGTATAAAGTGTGGTTCTGTGTTTCGCAGTTCATCTAGCTTGTGTTTTTTTTTTTCCTGCAGCATCCTGGAGGTCATGGAGACTTCTTCGTCTATAAGAGTGGGATCTATAAACACAACAGACGTCAGCTTCACCAAACCGCCACACTACGCAAACATCAACAAACATCCCGTCAGGATCACAGGGTAAGGCTGTCAATCATCTGCTGTCTGTTATAGTTGGTGTTGTCTTCCTATCCGTTTGTTCTGTGATTACATTTAATCGACAGTCCAGTATGTGGGAGCCAGTACCTGGAAGAAAATGGGTGTTACTGTGGGATGTCTTGTGTTCAGTCTTTCACCTTCCTCAAAATGTTTTGTGGCTAAATGCTTCAATATATCCTTATCAAATGTTTCATAATTCATATCTAAGGCAGGGTTCAATACAAGGTGGATTATAGTGCCGGGCACACTATACAGGTGACATTGCAGCTGACGTGTCAATTTACCTTTGACAGTCTGTTATAGTCTTAAGCTTTCACAAGCTATTAATTTAATGAGAATGTGAAAGGAAACAGGCTACATTTGGTTTTAATGTTAAACTAACCCCCCTTCTTAGTTTCTGTGCTGTCTTTATGTTTTGAAAGTTGCTTCGACATCACCCATATACTGTGTGAAAACAAATTTTTTTGTAGGAAATTGTATTTTCCTTTTAGTGGGATTTGTGATGAAGGAGAAGAAACAGTATGGGCTAGGTCTGCTAGCAACTAGTGACATGACAGTGCTTAAACTCCTCACGATCATTCACAAAGAGTTTCTGTTGTATTTCCTATCTAAAGACTTGAGTTCACAAATCCAACAGAGGATTGTCTAATAATTATTCCTATTATCCCAGAAATGGTCCTACCGTGTCACAAGCAGATCAGATCAAGGCCAGGGGAGGCTTAGGTGTTAGGAAGAGGCGGTCTCTCTCTCTTTCTCTCTCTCTCTTTCCCCTCTCTCTCTCTCCTCTCTCTTCTGCTCTCTCGTCCTCTTCTCTCTCTCTCTCTCTCTTCTCTCTCTCTCTCTCTCTCTCTCTCTCCTCTCTCTCTCTCTCTCTCTCTCTCTCTCTGCTCTCTCCTCTCTCTTTCAGTCTCTTGGACTATGTCAGGATTATTTATCTTTGGCTGTGTGGACACTTGGGCTTGGTCCAGCTAAGGCTTCCTAAAGTCTTATCTTTTCTTAACGGCCTGGAGAAAAGGTTCCAAGGCTTTCCTTCATTGTTGATCTCAGATACATTTTGTAATATAGCCGATAATTCCAAGGCATGTCTTTACATTACAATTGCATACCTAGGTAACTACAAGAGTATCATGTGTTAATTACCTTATACTAGGTAGATAATTACAGATAACTACATAGCTCTTACCACGGTTCCATGTTGTTTCTACATGAACACAAAAGAGAGTGCAAAAATGGTTTGTATGAACTATATAACTGCATGCTTGTAGCTTGTCACAGTGTCAATTACTTGGGTTATTGATATTCTGGTAGATTTTGGTATGTGAGTTACAGTTATATAATGAAATACAGTTTTGAAGTAATATAAAGTAACACAAATTCTAGTTTGTGCTTTTGAACGCAAGTTTTCGTATAGTTGAACATGTTTTTCTTTGATTAGACTACATCAATGTTTATACCCAGTCTGTAATGTTTAGGCCTTATTTTGCATGCAGAAAGCTGAATGTGTGAGATTCCAGGTTTCAGGAGTGTTACTAAGCAAATAAATTAAGTAATAAAGTAATGTAATTTAAGATTAAATGAATATGTTTCGTGCCGGATCGCTTGCCTCAGGGGTCCATGAGAGAAGCTGGGTAAAAACCGTCAGGGTTGCAGATTGTGAGGAACACGTTTTCTAGATGAAACTGTTTTCTCACTTAATTTAACTTGGGAGAGAGCAGCTCAGGGACAGGAGGGAGAGTGAGATTTGTGTGTGTGTGTGTGTGTGTGTGTGTGTGTGTGGTGTGTGTGTGTGTTGTGTGTGTGTTCTGTGGTGTGTGT
This sequence comes from Salvelinus sp. IW2-2015, assembly GCF_002910315.2. Classification (NCBI taxonomy): domain Eukaryota; kingdom Metazoa; phylum Chordata; class Actinopteri; order Salmoniformes; family Salmonidae; genus Salvelinus; species Salvelinus sp. IW2-2015. The sequence continues at coordinate 132,352 of NW_019943299.1, forward strand.
GTGTGTGTGTGTTGTGTTAGGTAGGTAGAAAGCCATATATGGCAAGGTCCTTGGTGGAAATGAATACGTAAGAGTCTGTTTGTATTGTAACTGTTCAACAGCCCCAATCATCTCACCTTACACACAATCCAACTGAGCCTGGTACCTGGCTCTTTGTGCCTCCACCACAGAAGCACCAGCACATCTCCCAGTCCCCACAAGTTTGTTTTGTTGTGTTGTGTAAACAGCAAATCCAGAATAGATTTGGGTTTCCTCCTTTACTTTCCATTCCTCTATGGGGATTCAATTCAAAACATTTTTTTTTGGCTTTCGTCACCATAGTTTATAAGTATTTATGGTGTAAACATGTTGACAAATGGTTCTTGTTGAACTTTGTTGCCGGACATTTTGATTCAGTAAAAAGCAGTTACTTGAGCTGGCTCACTGAGCTTGCTTTTTTCATTCAGAGTAGTGGATCAGTTTGTCTGCACGCCAGCCAGCCAGCAGCGCCACCAGCAGCCCAGACGCCCGCATGCACCGGGCCTCCGCCAGCCCCGCGGCCCAGCCGGCCCGGCCAGAGCCCACCCATGACGGGGGCTTCTCTCCATGAAAGGACTTATTTATAATTGCAACTGAGGCAAGGTTTCCTAAAAGCATTCTCTAGGCGCTTAACGAAGTTTACTGGCACACCGGCATGGCCGAGGACTGTAGCCAAAAGGTTTTAGTATTTCTTTAGTAACATGTTAATATGATTTGTCTTGGCATATGGCACAGGCGCAGTAGTAGCCATGAGCCTGAACCCAATGCCAAATTTGTCGTCAATGTGTTTTACTTTGAAGGGAGGAGGGTTTGGAGACATTAATGTCAAATGTAATTAAGTCCCAATTGTTGTTCGTCCTACAGGGGAGCGTTGGCGTGAGGCTTTGAGTGAGGGTTGTATAATTATGAATGATATTTTCCTCTTTGTCCCTGCCGCCAAATTGAATTTGCTCCACACACCCTGGTAAGATGTGAGATAACCTTTGACCTGAATTGTCATCACCAGCATTCACCGACTCAAAGCCAAAAACCCTTCTCATTCATTTATGCTCCATTCACTTAAAAGCCCTGCGTCTCATCGCCCTTGCTAACACGATGATCACTAAAGTGCCCTCCTGCTAGCTGAAAAGCTGAGTGGTTCCATCAGCGTAGTGTTAACAGCTATGTACCTGGCTCCCCAAAGCCCTGTGCCCTTGTCTCCGCGGCCTTGCTCACTGTACCTGTTGAGAAATGCATTAGTGGTGATTGCTAGGCTAAGGGCTAAAGCAGTGAAGCAGGGTGACCTGTGAGGTTTGGTGACGGTGTGAATGGGATCCCGAACCTGAGTGCTTCTCTCAGTGGGTTCTCACCTGACCCAGCCCAGATCTAGCCCAATCCAGCCCAGACCCAGCCAGGTAGCAGCCAAGTAGCACAGCCCAGATTCAGCCTTTCAATAGGCCCCCGTTCAGGGGGCTTCAACTGCAATAAAGGCACCATTTGATCCCCTTGATTTTCCATGAAGTCGCTCTCTTTTGTGATTCCTTTCTAACTCGCTCTCTGCACTTTCCACTTTGTTCAGAAGCAGGGTGAGGTTTCCTGCCATGAATGATGGTGTGTGCGTTTTAGGAGAAATTGGTTTACCTCAAAAACGATATGCCTGAAATGATTAGGCTTTTGTAGCCTAGTTAGAAATAAATAGCCTACAGCATTTCAGATTTGGAGGATTTTATTTCTAGATGTAGTTTTAAAACAATATCGGTGACCTCCTACATGTGATACTGTACCAGTGAATGGAGAGGGGCTAATGGGAAGTCAGAGCGAAATACAGCTGCTCTGAACAGCCACTGCTGGTAGTACCTTATGCTTTTCCTGGTTGCTTGGCAAAATAACAGCTGTTAAATATTGTGTTGTAAATAAGCCAATGGCTCCAAAATGTACACATGCTTTTAAATAACTATAATCAACAGATCATTTCACCTGTTCCTCTGGATCCCACATAAACCAAATGAACTGTGTGTGTTGTGGTCAACCCCCCCTACAGTTCTGTCAGTGAATGACCCCCCCCCCCCACCCTAAGCCTCTACACCACCCTCTAACCAATGTTCTTGTCACTATAAATTCTGTTGCTCTCTGATAAGTGCCTAATATTGTAGCAGAAGGTCAGTGAGCTGTGTATGTGTGTGTGTGTGTGTGTGCGCCACTGCCTGTGTGTCTGTGTTTGTGTGCTGTGTGTGTTGTGTGTGTGTGTGTGTGTGTGTGTGGTGTGTGTGTGTGTGTGTGTGTGTGTGTGTGTGTGTGTGTGTGTGTGTGTGTGTGTGTGTGTGTGTGTGTGTGTGTGTGTGTGTGTGTGTACCTACGTGTGTGTGTCTCTCTCTCTGTGTGGGCTGACTGGGTCTGTCAAAGGGAGGATGAGGCTAAAGATATGAATAGACATGGCTGATGGCTGGCTGGCTGGCTGACTGGCTGTGGACTTCAGAGGCATCAGAGAGCCCAGGAGGAAATGACCAGGTTTGTTTAAAGGCTGATTATCCCCTGGTGTAATGAGCAAGTGCACCCATAAATGTACCCACTGCAGGCGCCTCCAGGCATCGTGGACACCCTGTTTCTCTATACAACACCTCTTTAACTGCCTGGTAGGATGGGTTTAAGGAAATTACACCCCAGGTACTAGACCACACTCCCAGTCTGTCCAAATGGAACCCTATTCCCTTTATAGTGCACTTCTTTTGAAGGGTCCATAGGGCTCTGTATAGGAAATAGGGTGCCATTTGGGATGCATTATCCAGGCTCTATGCTATTCATGCCCTTTTCATCACTGTTGTCCAACAGATTCCTACTGTGAGCTTTGTTTGGGTAATTATTGCTTTAAATCCACCCCATTAAAACAGCATTATTATGTTTTAGTTCAGAGCAGAGTGAGGGGGAGTAGAGGGAGTGGAGGGAGAGACAGAGTGAGGGGGGAGTAGAGGGAAGTGGATGGGGAGTGAGTGCGGGGGAGTAGAGGGAGTGGAGGGGATCAGAGTGAGGGGGTAGAGGGAGTGGAGGGAGCAGTGAGGGGGAGTAGAAGGGAGGGAGGGGACAGAGTGAGGGGGAATGGAGGGAGGGGAGTGGAGCAGAGTGAGGTGAGTGAAGGGAGGGAGTGGAGCAGAGTGAGGGGAGTGGAGGGAGGGGAGTGGAGAAGATGAGGGGGATAGAGGAGTGGAGGGGAGCAGAGTGAGGGGGAGTAGAGGGGGGGAGTGGAGCAGAGTGAGGGGGAGTTCTGAGGGAGGGGAGTGAGGGGCAGGTGGAGTGGTAGCGGGAGCAGGGGGACGGGGAGCAGGGGAGGGGGGAGGGGAGGGAAGTGGAGGGGGAAGGCACGGGAGGGAGCAGGGGGAGTGGAGGGGTGCAGGGGGAGGGGAGGGGAGCAGGGGGAGGGGAGCAGGGGGGAGGGAGGGGAGGGGTTGCAGGGGGAGGGGAGGGGAGCAGGGGGAAGGGAGCAGGGAGCAGGGGGAGGGGAGCAGGGGGAAGGGAGCAGGGGGGGGGGAGCAGGGGGAGGGGAGCAGGGGGAGAGGGAGGGGAGCAAGGGGAGGGAGGAAGGGGAGGGGAGCAGGGGGGGAGGGGAACAGGGGGAAGGAGGGGAGCAGGTGGAGGGGAGTAGGGGGAAGGGAGGGGAAGGAGGAGGAGGGGGAAGCTATGGAGCTGGAGCTGTTAGTAGTTTAGTGGAGACATTTAACTGAGAATGAAAAGACCTTATCATCAGATGAGAGGAAGACAAAACACTTTTTGGATTAACCCCCATTATTAAAAGGAGTAAATAAACAAAGTTAAAGTCCTACTCCAGTCTCCTTTTCACCTCATTTAACACCTGATTTACTGAACAAAAGGCAATCCAACAGGGGGTTCAGGTGCCTCCTGACATGGCATAAACTCCTCTATTGTCCCTCAAGCACGAGGAGGCCGATTGATAACTTGAAGTTTACAGTTGTGTCTTAAAAACACTACTTTGCCTTAAACATATTTAGTGTGTGTACTTCACTGTATTTATACTTGGGATATTTCTTTTTCAATAGGATAAGTTGAAACATTTTTAAGACATGCCAGGCACAGCAGATAAAGTATAGATTATTGACTGCATATTATGTGAATGCATTTCAGTTCTCCAGTGTTTTAGAATAGACACGGTTAACAATGCAGGAGATACATAATGGACTGAAATGCATTAGAAGAGTGCATACAAGTAACGTCATATTAATCCATTGCTACCATATGAGTTTATGATTCAAACACACATTGGCTGATATGTTATTTTTCAGGGGATTTACACAGCTAGCTTCCATGGCTTACCCTCTTACTTGACACATCACCAATGCAGACATGAGCATGAAGTTACTCCCTGTGACCCAGATCACAGAGAAGCATTTCCTGACATGTGTCAGTACCTTCTGGCCTGAACCCATGTATCTGTGGCAGTTCAGCATGGGTGCCCATGGCACTCTCTCTTCCAACACGAAGAACTGAGAGGCCTCTTAAAGTCGATGCCAGTTGCAGATGCCCACCACACTGCAAGCCTGCCCAACCACCTCCTGCTCTTTTCCCTTCTGACAGCGTTCGGACGGGGGCCCGATGCGGGGCTGCAGGTGGCCCCATTAAAAGGGAAAGTGTGTCACTGGAGCCTCTGGGACCAGGACACACCAGGCTTGTTCCTGTGTTGTACCCAGTCCAACCTGGCTCAGACTGCCTCCCTGCCCTGGAAAGGCCTGTGGAGGAGACAGACCTGGGCTCACATTCTATTTGAAATTTTGAAATACTTCAGTGTTTGCTTAGTCTGTATGGCGTGCCAGGATCGCGCGGCAGGGTTTATGTATTGAACCCAGGTCTGTCTCCTCCACAGCCTTTCCAGGCAGGGAGGCAGTCACTGAGCCAGGTTGGACTGGGTACAACAACAGGAACAGCCTGGGTGTGTCCATGGTCCCAGAGCTCCAGTGACACCTTTTCCCTTTTAATGGGGCCACCTGCAGCCCCGCATGGGCCCCCGTCCGAACGCTGTCAGAAAGGGAAAAGAGCAGGAGGTGGTTGGGCAGGCTTTGTCAGTGTGGTGGGCATCTGCAACTGGCATCGACTTTTAGAGGCCTCTCAGTTTTCTTTCGTGTTGGAAGAGAGAGTGCATGGGCACCCATGCTGAACTGGCCACAGATACATGGGTTCAGGCCAGGAAGGGTACTGACACATGTCAGGAAATGCTTTCTCTGTGATATGGGTCACAGGGAGTAACTTTCATGCTCTGTCTGCATGGTGGATGTGTCAAAGATAAGAGGGTAAGCATGGAAGCTAGCTGTGTAAATCCCCTGTAAAATTAACATATCAGCCAATGGGTGTGATCATAAACTCATATGGGTAGCAATGGATTATATATGACGTACTTGTATGCACTCTTCTGAATGCATTTCAGTCCCTTAAATGTTATCTCCTGGCAATTGTTTAACCGTGGTCTATTCTTAAACACTGGAGAACTGAAATGCATTCAACATAATATTGCAGTCAATAATCTTATACTTTATGCTGCTGTGCCTGGCATTTCCCTTAAAAAATGTTTTTCAACTTATGCCTATTGAAAAGAACTATCCGCAAGTATAAATACAGTGAAGTACACACACTAAATATGTTTTTAGAGGCAAAGTAAAGTGTTTTTACGACACAACTGTAAACTTCAAGTATCATCGGCCTCCCTCCGTGCTTGAGGAACAATAGAGAGTTTATGCCATGTCAGGAGGCAACTGAACCCCCTGTTGGGATTTGCCTTTTGTTTTCAGTAAATCAGGTGTTACAATTGAGGTGAAAAAGGAGACTGAGTAGGACTTTAACTTTGTTTATATCTCCCTTTAAATAATGGGGGTTAATCAAAAAAGGGTTTTGTCTTCCTCTCATCTGATGATAAGGTCTTTTCATCTCAGTTAAATGTCTCCACTAAACTACTAACAGCTCCAGCTCCATCGCTCCCCCTCCTCCTCCTCCCTCCCTCCTACTCCCCTCCACCTGCTCCCCTCCTTCCCCCTGTTCCCCTCCCCTGCTCCTCCCCTTCCTCCCCTCCCCTTTGCTCCCTCCCTTCCCCTGCTCCCCTCCCCCTGCTCCCCTCCCCCTCTCCTTCCCCGCTGCTCCCCTCCCTCAGCGATGGGAGGGGAGGCTGTGGGGGGGGTCGTGGGGTGGGGGGGCCAGTGGGGGTCGTGCTGAGGAGGGGGGGGGGTGGGTGGTGCTGGAGGGGTGGAGGGGGGGTGATGGCGGGAGGTGAGCGGTCCCTGCTCCCTTCCCCCTGCTCCCTCCCTCCCCCTTGCCCCCTCCCTCCCCTCCCCCTGCGAGTCGCCTCTGCCTGCTGCCCTCTCCACCCCCGGATTGTCCGGACCCCCCACGCAGTGCTTCAATCAACTGTCCGCCGTGACACCAGACTCTTCGTCTCCCTCTGGTCGCTTCCATGACGCTTGCTGTGGAAGACTATAGACCACTAGGTCCTCTCCCTGCCACCCTCCACTCCCCTGCTGCCCCTCCCCCTGCTCCCTGCACTCCCTCCCCTCCCTCCCCCTGCTTCCCCTCCGCCCTGCTCCCCTGCCACTCCACCTGCTCCCACTCCCTCTCCTCTATCCCCCTCACTCTGCTCCACTCCCCTCACCTCTCCTCCCCTGCACTCTGCTCCCCTCCACTCCCTCTAACTCCCCTCCATTCTGCTTCCACTCCCTCCCTCCACTCCCCTCATCTGCCTCCACTCCCCTCCCTCTAACTCCACCTTCACTCTGCTCCACTCCCCTCCCTCCAATTCCCCTACTCTGCTCCCTCCACTCCTCTCACTCGCCGCTCAATCTTCTCCCTCCATCCCCTCTACTCCCCCTGCACCTCTTGATCCCCTCCACCCCTCTACTCCCTCAACTCCTACTCCCCTCCACTCCCTCTAACTCCCCCTCACTCTGCTCCCTTCCACTCCCTCTCCTTCCCCTCACTCTGTCTGAACTTTAAAAACATAATAATGCTGTTTTAATGTGTGTATTTAAAAGCAATAATTTACCCAACAAAGCTTCACAGTAGAATCTGTTGGAAACAGTGATGAAAGGGCATGAATTAGCATAGAGCCTGCGATAATGCATCCCAAATGGCACCCTATTTTCCTATACAGAAGCTCTGGACCCTTCAAAAAGAAGTTGGCACTATAAAGGAATAGGGTTCCATTTGGGACAGACTGGAGTGTGTGTCTGTACCCTGGGGTGTAATTTCCTTAAACGCCATCTACAGGCAGTTAAAGAGGGGTGGTTTATAGAGAAACAGGGTGTCACGAATGCCTGAGGCGCCTGCAGTGGGTACATTTAATGGGTGCACTTGCTCATTACAACCAGGGGATAATCGCTTTAAACAAACCCTGTTCATTTCCTCCTGGGCCTCTGATGCCTCTGAAGTCGCACCGCCAAGTCCAGCCAGCCGCCAGCAGTCAGCCATGTCCTATTCATATCAATTTAGCCTCATCGCTCCCTCTGACAGACCCAGGTCCAGCCCCACACAGAGAGAGAGACACACACGTAGGTACAGCACACACACACACATCCACAAGCACACACACACACACACACACACACACACACACACACCACACACACACACACCACACACACACACACACACAACACACACACCACATACACATACACAGGCACACAAACAGGGCCAGTAGACACACAGGCATGTGTGCGCACACACACACCACACACACATACACAGCTCACTGACTTCTGCTACATAATTGTA
>NW_019943299.1:140134-150134 GCF_002910315.2 Salvelinus sp. IW2-2015
AAAACTTATCCTATTGAAAAAGAAATATCCCAAGTATAAATACAGTGAAGTACACACACTAAATATGTTTTAAGCAAAGTAGTGTTTTTAAGACACAACTGTAAACTTCAAGTTTGATCGATCGGCCTCCCTCGTGCTTGAGGAACAATAGAGAGTTTATGCCATGTCAGGAGGCACCGAACCCCCTGTTGGGATTTGCCTTTTGTTCAGTAAATCAGGTGTTAAATGAGGTGAAAAGGAGACTGAGTAGGACTTTAACTTTGTTTATTACTCCTTTAATAATGGGGTTAATCCAAAAAGGGTTTTGTCTTCCTCTCATCTGATGATAAGTCTTTTCATTTCAGTTAAATGTCTCCACTAAACTACTAACAGCTCCAGCTCCATAGCTTCCCCCTCCTCCTCCTTCCCCTCCCTTCCCCCTACTCCCCTCCACCTGCTCCCCTCCCTTCCCCCTGTTCCCCTCCCCGCCTGCTCCCCGTCCCCTTTCTCCCCTCCCCTTGCTCCCCTCCCCTCCCCGCTCCCCTCCCCCTGCTCCCCTCCCCCTGCTCCCTTCCCCCTGCTCCCCTCCCCCTGCTCCCTGCTCCCTTCCCCCTGCTCCCCTCCCCTCCCCCCTGCAACCCTCCCCTCCCTCCCCTGCTCCCCTTCCCCCTGCTCCCCTCCCCTCCCCTGCACCCCTCCACTCCCCCTGCTGCTCCCCTCCCTAGCTCCCGCCTCCACTTCCCTCCCCTCCCCCCTCCCCCTGCTCCCCTTCCCCCTGCTCCCTCGCACCATCCACCTGCTCCAGCTCCCCTCCCTCTACTCCCCCTCACTCTGCTGCCACTCCCCCTCCTTACTCCCCTCACTCATGCTCCCCTCCACTCCTCTACTCCCCCGTCTTCTTCTCCAACTCCCCTCCGCTCCACTCGCCCCTCACTCTGCTCCACTCCCCCCTCTACTCACACCTCACTCTGCTCCCTCCCCTCCCTCCATGTCACCCCTTCACTGTCCTGCTTCCCGCGTCACACTCCCCTCTACAAGTTGAAACATTTTTAAGACATGCCAGGCACAGCAGATAAAGTATAGATTATTGACTGCATATTATGTGAATGCATTTCAGTTCTCCAGTGTTTAGAATAGACACGGTTAACAATGCCAGGAGATACATAATGGACTGAAATGCATTCAGAAGAGTGCATACAAGTACGTCATATATAATCCATTGCTACCATATGAGTTTATGATCACACCCATTGGCTGATATGTTATTTTCAGGGGATTTACACAGCTAGCTTCCATGCTTACCCTCTTACTTGACACATCACCAATGCAGACAGAGCATGAAGTTACTCCCTGTGACCCAGATCACAGAGAAAGCATTTCCTGACATGTGTCAGTACCCTTCCTGGCCTGAACCCATGTATCTGTGGCCAGTTCAGCATGGGTGCCCATGGCACTCTCTCTCCAACACGAAGAACTGAGAGGCCTCTTAAAGTCGATGCCAGTTGCAGATGCCCACCACACTGCAAGCYTKCCCAACCACCTCCTGCTCTTTTCCCYTCTGACAGYGTTCGGACGGGGGCCCGAYGCGGGGCTGCAGGTGGCCCCATTAAAAGGGAAAGTGTGTCACTGGAGCCTCTGGGACCATGGACACACCAGGCTGTTCCTGTGTTGTACCCAGYCCAACCTGGCTCAGACTGCCTCCCTGCCTGGAAAGGCCTGTGGAGGAGACAGACCTGGGCTCAAATTCTATTTGAAATCTTTGAAATACTTTCAGTGTTTGCTTTAGTCTGTATGGAGTGCCAGATGGGCAGGGTTTATGGTATTTGAACCCAGGTCTGTGTGGAGGAGGGATGGAGCAGAAGCAACCAGAACCAAGCCCAGGAACCAGGCCCAGAACCTCACAGCTATCTGTTCCACAAGCATAGATCAAAGCGATGGGGCTGGCAAATCCACATGGGCCCTCATACTCATCACAGCGCCATGCTCTACCAGCTGTTGAACAGGAAGAGCCCCACTCCACCCAGCCTGGTTGGGGGAGAAGAGAGGGACTTGCTGGTGAAAGATTCATAGGCTGGATGTGCCATTAACTCTTGCATGATTGATGCCCMGCGCCGCTAATATGTCCAGACTCAAAGTTGCACAAGAGAAGGAACATATTTAAAAACATATCATCTTGTTCAYTTTCTTTTTTTCTCTCTCTCCCAGCCACCAGTGAGTTTGGCCCATGTACAGTACAGTACTGTAGTCATGGCACTCCCTCTGAGATGTCACTCACTCTTGTGAGCAGCTCTCCAGCACTGTTTGGCCAGTAGTATGGGATGCTAACAGTACAGTACCCTTCATTGGCCACTGTGGCACAGAAAACTGTGTATATACTGTACTGTAAGTTAGTGAGTTTGTTCTGGCAGAGGGCCCTTGTTGTCAGTGTAGAGGAGGGAAGGTATACCATCATAGACCCTAGCCTCCTGTAGACTCACTGGTGCTGACTGGCTGGCTGGGCTGACTGGCTGGCTCACTGGCTGGCTTGCTAGCTGACTACCTGGCTGACTAGCTGGCTGACTGACTGCACTACCTGGCTGATCTGGCTGGCTGATGGCTGATACTTGGCTGGCTGGCTGGTTGGTTGCTGACTGACTGACTGGCTGGCTGACTACCTGGCTGACTGGCTGGCTGACTGACTGACTACCTGCTGCGGCTAGCTGGCTGACTGGCTGGCTGCTATCCTGCTGCTGTGGAGTCCTAATAGTCTCTCCTCATATATTATATATACATTCATATTGCTGACATTTCATATGGCAATTCATTAAACAACCCCCAGTATTATTAATACAACTGAAAGGGGTTCCCACTCCCAGTGTATTCAGTATAGCTACTGATACTAGTATTAACCAGTATTTTCATCAATATATATATATTGAGTTCAGTGGGTTTCACACCTCTAATAACAACAAGGCCCAACTTAAGTTTATGCTGACATGAGTTTTTGGTGCTGTATGACTGAAACATTTGGCCAGCCCCTCTCAGGTATTTCTCTTTTCAATAAACTCTCCAGGGGAAGGAGGTGTAGGAGACAGACACGTGTGGCCCTTTAGCCGTCTGTGACTGTCTACTCTTAATTAGTCCAGGGAATTCCACCAGGCCGGCCGTTTCTAAGGGAGTAGAGGTACCAGATGGATCCTAGGAGGGGGGTTCAGAAGACAGGGAAACAAAACGGACAGAAAGAGGAGCGAGAAGAGAGAGAACAACAACAATTGCAGCATGGTCAGTAGAGGCAAAAATAAAATACCCCCTCCCTCCTTCTCCTCAATCCCCTGTACCAATCCTTCAGCAGTGTGCCAATGTGCCCCTAATAAGGTTTATTTATKAAACGCTATAAAATGTTTTCAAACTGCTATCAAACTGAMTTTGTGAAAATGGTCATAATCTGTCCATAAAGCCAGCTAGGCTGTGTTTGACCCATAAATACCCTGTTTGTATGCTCATAAATCTCCCTCTCTACCCTCTCTACCCAGTAGTAAACACAAAGCTAAAGAAGCTTAAGAAAAGATAAATAAATGAATTTGTTTCTCAATGAATAAATACAGTTAATGTTTTTTTTTTTCAGTTCATATGCTCCTTGATTTGATTTTCTGTTWTTGTTATTTTTGACACTTAATCTTTTATAGGTTTGAATTCTCCAGAGTAAAATGGAAGTGTCATTTTGGCATGGCTATTAGACGTAACATTATAACCACATGGGTTATACTGTTGTTCAGTTTTGGGGGRGATATTCATGAAATAGTTTTTACTTAAACATAGTTGTTTGACATTGAGGTGCGTAACATGAAGATATTTTAGGCCTGATAATCCCACAGAATATATAAGATTTGAGGGTATTATTGTTGAGTAGAATCATAGTCCTTATCTTGAATGTTAGTGCATGCACCTACACTGTCCCTGAGCACTAAACTGCTGGGCCTCTGTCCTYCATTTTACAGACCCCAGAATTCCTGTCTATTATATTATTTTTCAAAGAATGTWARAAGGGGAAAGAGAAGCCAKTAAAAATRAGAGACAGAGATCGAGAGCGAGACAGATATGAGGGAACAGAATACAGAGACTGAGACAGTCCAATAGTCAATGAGAGGAAGCAGGTGGGAAAGAAAATGATAGACAAGAGAAGAGCGAGAGGGAGAGGAGGAAGCTCTCCAGCAGGCAGCTTTGAGTGGTCTTTGACAGCAGCATGCTCCTACTCCGACCATACGGCCTGTCTCTTTGGCTAACAACACAAACGCGCACGCGCACGCGCACGCGCACGCACGCACACGCAACACGCACGCACACACACCACCACACACACACACACACACACACCCACACACACACACACACACACACACACAACACACACACCACACACACACACCCACACACACACACACACACAGACCACACACACACACACACTGTGTCAACAGTCCTCCTAGCTGCTCAGACCATACGGCCTGTCTCTTTAGCTAACAGGCCAGCTGTATGGGGAATGTCCCTGGGCCTGACACTTTGACATGGGGGTGCAACGTTGACAAATAGCTGGAGTTTCACCTCCTGCCCACTGTCTGCTTCCTGCTAAATCAGTTGGTGCTGACTGTATGAAGGGAGTGACAGATCTGCTGTCAGAGCGGGCCGGGCCGGGTGAGGCGGAGGGGAGGCTGTTGATCGAGGTCTCTCTGGGTGGCGGGCTCCAACAGAGCGGGGCTGAGAGCCGGGGCCCAGCCTGGGCTCAGCCTGGACAGGACGGGATACTCCTCCTGCTTTATGGTGTGTGTTTGTGTGTGTGTGTTTGTGTGTGTTGTGTTTGTGTGTGGTGTCTGCAGCCGTACTGTACTGTAACTCCCAGCTGAGAGGGCTTATCAGTCTTGTATCTGGGAGCACTGCTGTATTGCAGCACAGTGTGGCGCTGTAGCAGACAGACACATCCACATTCTGAGGCTGACTGAGGCTTGGTTAGGTTAGGAGGACTGTTGATTGTCAAATCAAATCATCAAATTTTATTAGTCACATACACATGGTTAGCAGATGTTAATGCGAGTGTAGCGAAATGCTTGTGCTTCTAGTTCCGACAATGCAGTAATAACCAACAGTAATCTAACCTAACAAGTGTAAAGGGATAAAGAATAGGTACATAAAGATATATGAATGAGTGGTGGTACAGAACGGCATGGCAATGCAGTAGATGGTATAGAGTACGGTATATACATATGAGATGAGTACTGTAGGGTATGTAAACATAAAGTGGCATAGTTTAAAGTGGCTAGTGGTACATGTATTGCATAAAGATGGCAAGATGCAGTAGATGATATAGAGTACAGTATATACATATGAGATGGGTAATGTAGGGTATGTAAACATATTGTGTGTGTGTGTGGTGTGTGTGGTGTGTGTGTGTGTGTGTGTGTGTGTGTTGTTGTGTGTGTACTGTGTGTACTGTGTGTGTGTGTGTGTGTGTTGTGTGTTGTGTGTGTGTGTGTGTGGTGTGTGTGGTGTGTGTGGTGTGTGTGTGTGTGTGTGTGGTGTGTGCGTGTGCGTGTGTGTGTACTGTGTGTGTGTGTGTGTGTGTACTGTGTGTGGTGTGGTTGTGTGTGTGTGTGTGTGTGTGTGTGTACTGTGTGTGTGTGTTTTGTACCAGAGTGGTTTAAGAGTCGCCAAGAACCCATGTTATTATGGGGTCCTTATTGATTAATCCCATGCCTGTATAACCTCCAACTCACTTTGAGGTGTCCCCGGTGTGCCTGGTCTCTCTCCGTTTGCATACTCGGCAGCAGCAAACACACTGTGATTAATGCCATCTCCAGTGTACTGCCCACCACACACACACACACACACACACACACACATGCCACACACACCACCGTCCGCCATAGAGCAGTGTGTCAGGTCAGATTTGTCAGCTCACAACTATAGATTATTTATGTCTGCTGAACTTTGGGTGCTACCGGTGCCTCCAGTGTCTTTAGTGCAGGATTGTTAAATCTCTCCTCTCCCCTATCCTTTCGGGACCTCCCATGGTGAAGAGATGCCAGATGCTTAAACAACCCACTTAATTGATAAGATACAGTATGCTTGACTTCTTTTTTCGTCCCTCCCTCCCTCCCCATCCCCCATCCCTTTCTCCTCCACTCCTCCCCTCATATCTCCTCCACTCCTCCCCTCATATCTCCTGCCGCTGAGATGGAATTGGATCAAGAGAGGGAGAAAAAAGACTCCCTCATCGGGTTTTGTTGAAATATTTATAGGTCAGGGTTGACTGGCTAAATTGAATATCTATGCCAATCTCCTTGCCTGTTTAACTTGCGCTTAGGCAAATATGTTTCTAGGTGATAACCTTTTATGTACCAGTCTGACTTCATTGAAATGCATAGAGATAAAAATGTGTCACACTTCACAGAGGCAGCTAGGCAGCCGACGTCTCGGCTCCATTATTCAAATGATAATTGACCTCCACCTATAGCTGCTTATAAGCTTCTATAAATATTCTGTAGTCAATCACTCCATCCACTGTTTGAGATAGGGAGAAAATTCTGTTCTGTCATTTACATTATAAACCACTGGTGAATGTCAAGTACCCGCGGGCAACGCTATTTGGTGCAGAAGAATGGCCAGAAAATATATGGCCAATTATTATTTCCAATCTTTTTAATAATTAAAATGCTGTTGATGTGGTTGAATTACTGGCCAGCATAGCTCTCAGTCCTCTGCGCTCGGTTCAATCGGGGTATTTTCTTCCTAACAAATTAGTTGATGTTAATCTTCATATATAATTTTCATTTCTCTGATATAATGGCTTCTAGTGGCTTGCTGTCAAAGGGTGATAAATTGACAACCRCTGTCACAGCACTGAAATCGACAATGCGGAAATGTTTTGCTGTGTGGGTTGCCAAGACACAGACAAAGGRAAAAAACGTAATCTTCTTCAGCGTTCTCTATAGAGGGTACTCATAGTAATGAATGAATACACAAATGCACATGTGCATGCACGCTCGTGCGCACACACACTCTACATAAATATGAATATGATCAATTCATGCTTATACCATTTTTTGATTCTTATTTTACAGCCAAGTAATCATAGCGAATATTCAATATGAACGACCATTTCATAAAAACCATCAATACCATAGTTATTATTCTCCCTCTGAAAGCTAATATCGTCGTTGAATCTCTCTCTAAATGCCTAATACATTCCACCGTCAGATCTACTGTACTAAGTGTGAATGAGCAATGTGTGTAAATGTTGTCAGTAGTTTCATCTGAGAAAACACATTAGCCAGGGGTCTGATTTGCATAGATTTCCAAATGGAAGGCGTCAGGCGTCAAGCCTCTCTCCTGCTCAGCTCCACTCCGCGCCTCAGCGAGGCTTGTTTGTTTAAAGTCAGCCAAAGCTCTATAATTAGCAGTGTTTAATTATGGAAATGGCTGCTGAGGAGAATTTCAAACACACTCCTTCCCCAGATCATTAGTTACACAGGGAGGGCAAAAGGAAAGGAAAAATATAAAATGCTTTCAGCAATGAAGGGTTCATATTTCAAGCTTATAGCTACTAAAAGGGTGTACTCAGAAAATCAATTTTATGAAAGTCCGTTCAGCACTAAAGGGAGTTCCATGCAACTAAGCAATTTTGAAATAATGTCGGCTGGTCCTGATTCATGGTTGGTAACAGGACTTTGCTCTCCTTGCCTGAGACATTATCCTCTAAGCCCAGTTCAAAGGTCAACCCCTGGTTTAAATCAACCTCTGTTTAGCATAACTCGATTCTTAACGGGCTGCCGGCAATCCAGCGCTGAATAGATAAGTAGTGTTTATGAGGGATCGGTGTGTGTAGTGTGTGTTAGTGTCTGTGTGTGTGTAGTGTGTGTTAGTGTCTGTGTGTGTGTGTGTGTGTGTTTCTCATGTGTGTGTGTGTTTGCCTGTGTGTGTGTGTCAATATGGGAACTGTAAGAGATCAAAGCATTAAAGAGCTGTCTGGAGAGAATAGGAAGGGACTAGACTTTGGGTGTCAAACCTTTACCTTGACCCCATTTAGTTGAGGTTATTCTACACCACAGGATAACAACCATGGAGCCTGGTCACAAGCTCACACACTTAGAATAAACTAAACATACAATCCTCTCAATGCATAACACAGACTCACACCAAAATAGCCATTGGCCAATAAATCTCATTCCCTATCACCTCTTTGATTGGTCCTCACATCAAGCACTAAGCAAGGGTCTTTCCTGGCCTGGCGTGGCGTGATGAATATGGCCGCCACATGTGGGGACTGCAGCTAACCTGGCGACACTCTACTCTGAGGACCCAGGCAGCTCCATCTGCCACGTGGGATACGCCAGGTCTTCTAAGCCTCTCTGGAAACCACATCAACCACAGACCCAGGCTGTGTGTTGTGGCGGCCATGTCTGTGTGTCTGTCTTTATTTGTGTGTTGCTACACAGCCTGTGTGGTCTCAGAGTCTTCAGTAGTGCAATCTTAACATTTGTACGTTCCGGACACTTTGGTGGCTGCGTGTTTGTAATGTGTTTAAGTCTGGGAGTTCACACTGAGAGACTACAGCTGTGTCTACCACCACCGCCAGGCCCCACAGCCCGGCCCACGCTCCTCACACAGGGGATTCCCATTAGGCTGATTGATCGTTTCCTCCCCTCCACCCTTTGATTCATGCATTAGATCTGGGCTTTAATGAGCCACCGGCCGTATGGCACTGTACTGGACATCTGTGGTCTGATAAAGTGTACAGTATTTGGCTAATAGAAACCACATACAGTATATACTGAGATACACCGCCAGGACCATCATTATTGACACCCTTCATAAAGATGAGCAAAAAACACTGATATATGGAGCTATAGTGTTTGCTCCATTTTTTTTGTGGAAATGATATTCATTTTTACTAATACAATTGAAAGAGCTCTATTTTCATGTAATCTGACCATTGCACCGCCTGGAGTTTGATAAACGGCATTGGCACTTGGATTTGAACCGGTGCTATGGTCAGATGACATGAAAATAGAGCTCTTTGGCTACTCACACCAGTGGTGGGCTTGGCATTGAAAAACAGAAGCATATGCAGAAAAGTACCTAATTCCTACAGTAAAATATGGTGGTGGATCTTTAATGTTATGGGACTATTTTGCGTCCACTGGTCCTGGGGCCCTTGTAAGGTCAACAGCATCATGAMGTTTACCCAGTACCTGGACATTTTAGCCCAAAACTTGTTTGCCTCTGCAAGGAGGTTGACACTTGGCCACAAAGGATCTTCCAGCAAKTCAATAAGTCTCCKCACTTGAACCYCATTGAAARCCTGTGGTTTGAATTGAAGAGGACAGTCCACAAGAGCAGAGGAAGGACATCAAGGATCTGGAAGGATTCTGTATGGAGGAATGGTCTAAGATCATTCCCAACGTGTTCTCCAGTCTCATAAAACCTTTTAGAATTAGGCTCAGTGATGTTTATCCTCACATGGGGAGGGCGCTGGAGTATATTACATTTATTATTACTTGTTAAACAAAATGTCTTTCTCTAAGCAATAGTATTAGTATAACATTATGTCATTTCCCATTTTTATAAAGCTCAGTATTTGTAACATTTTATTATGACAGTCTTTTTTGCTCATTCTTATCAAGGGTGTCAATAATGGACCTGACGGAACAGAGTCAAAACAGTTGACAGGGAGGGACGATTGGGGACTTGTGTGTGTGGGGCAATGTAATGTCTTTGTGTGTGTATGGGCCATATGCATGCCCCCATGTGTGCGTTTGTGAATCTTATTCAGTTTCCATATAATTGTTAAAAAAGTTCCTTTACTTTGTGTTGAGGGCATTTCATTATGGTTAGGGAAACATTTTATTCACTCACATTCTGCTTTGTCTCTTAAACACACCAGACCTGTACTCCTCCTCTGTCTGACTGCATACGACCAGGAGGAGAAGTCAGACCTGTACTCCTCCTCTGTCTGACTGCATACGACCAGGAGGAGAAGTCAGACCGT
>NW_019943299.1:152634-164926 GCF_002910315.2 Salvelinus sp. IW2-2015
AGTTGAACGGTGGAGGTTTTTACACACCTAGAATGCACCTGGCTCCAGCTCAGGTCTCAATGAGAGAAGGGTGAGGTTGGAAGGGAATTTGTAACCAGTCTCACTGCTTCAGGATCAGTGGTATGGGTTCATGAAGCTCATATTAAGAGGCACATTCAAAGAGGAAGTCAGCTGGCTTTTTATTGTAACACAGTCTTTTCCTCTGCGGCAGGCAGCTGAATTTCTCACTCTTACCATTGGCCAGTATCTATATTCAAATTTCACAGCACTTTCATGGRMTTTTTTTAGGTACAATATTTCWTTAGAATTATACACYCATTGACAGYTCACAAGAGGTAAATGAAAGATCTTTAAAATACAAAAGAAGTCTCATCCATCCATCCACCCATCCCTCAATTTTGTCATGTTTTTTCAAAACTCTGTTTTAATCTGGTACAGTAGTTTAAAAAAGGAGAACATGAATCCTGCAGATCCTGCAGCCAACCAGGGCTTCTCCAGTTTCCCACTAATTCTATTACGACRGAGTTATTTTTAAAAGTCCCTTTTCTAAACATTTACTGTCAGGAGAACACTGGGAGCTGCTGTTCCTCATGCTTTGTTTGTGTTGTGGTTGTGGTTGTGTTGGGGTTGAACCCAGAACCCGCCTGCCTCCAGTAAGCTAGTGGAGGATACACGCCATGCCAGGATTAAAATTAGTAACAAATTGAATATGTTCTGCGCTGGCATCGGAGGGGCCTCGACACTGTGCAAAAATGTGCYGATAGATTGTYGYGGGGTCTCTTTKKAAGACCACAATGACAGAAGCAGAGTTTAGAAAGTCAATTGAAAGACAGGAAAAAAGAGCAGTGAAATGCAGAGCAGATGACATCCAAAGAGAAAGAGAGAGAAGGGGGAGGGGGCAGTGGGWCTATAGCTAACCCAGGACCACCAACACAATACAAGCCGTCTGAGCCTCAGATCACACAATATGTTCCTTCCTCACTTGGAAGAGAAGAAGTGAACACGTCCCCATTTCATTGCTCCAAGCTCGTTTTCCTCTCCCCCTATCCCCCTTATCCCGACGGCACGACCACAACCTCAGCTACCCCAAACTATTAGCATGACCTAAATGACAGAACCATGCTCCTGTTAATGACATAATAGCTGGGAAATATGATTTATGGCTTTCATTTTAAGGATCACTATCCACCATAACTCCTAATAGAGGGGAAATGCTGTGTTGTTCAGTAACGCGCCCTTCCAGAAAACGGCCTTATCAGAGGGGAAATGTGTGTTTGCAGTACGCGGCCCTCCCATAAAACTGCTACTGTAATAGAGCCTCGATCACATTTCCAGTCTAGCTATGGAGGAGACACGAATGCAATGGGAAGCAATAAAGTCTACACTTCGCCTCAAACGAGGACATTACGTATATAAACACCAAACCAATCAATGTCCTGAGCTTGAGAGATTTAAAGCTGCGAGGTGAGGAACCAACTGTGAATGAGAGAAATGAAACAGAGAGAGTTAGATTTACTCTAGCTTTGATATTAAGACAGTAAGTTTGGATATTAATATGGTTTAATCATTTTTTTAATTATAATTATTAATTTGGGCAGCAGGTAGCCTAGTGGTTAGAGTGTTGGACTAGTAACCAAAAGGTTGCAAGATCAGATCCCCAAGCTGACAAGGTAAAAATCTGTCATTCTGCCCTGAACAAGGCAGTTAACCCACTGTTCCTAGGCATCATTGAAAATAAGAATCTGTTCTTAACTGACTTGCCTAGTTAAATAAAAAAATAAAAAAATATAGTGCTTTATTTTCAGATCTCTTGTTTCCTTTTGGTTCTGTGTACCATTGCCCAAATCATCAATCAATCCTCCTCTGTTTATAAAAAATATCTGAAATATGCATGAGTTTTCTTTGGAGTTCATAGTGTGAGTGAGTGAGAATTGGATGAATGTATTTAATGATTTTGTAGGGAATGATTCGATGAGTTTGGATTGGATTTTTCAGTGGTAGATCTGTTACCAAAACTTTTGAGGTGGTCAAACCAAACATTTGTCCTTCATCCTCAGCCCCTGTATGTTTTTTATGCCCAGCAAAGCGTAAATGTTTTCTTAGCGTGCTAAAGTTTTATTTATTTGGAAATACATATTCTAGCATGTTCTGACTGACAGAGAATACACGTTAAGAAATCCCTGTCTCAAATTTCATCATAAGAAAATATGTTTGCCTTGATCAACTATGCTATCCACATATTTCTTCAAAACCTCTCTCTGTGTGTTGTACTGTGTGTCTTACCCTTTGCTAGTACTTCTGAGGAGAGAGCAGGTCATTTGTAGTTAGTTCTCACGCTGACCAGTAGAGGAGATCATTGATTTATTTTTGCCTTAAAAAGGCAGCAGCATTTGCCTTGTGCCTTCTGATAGCCTAGTCCTTCCTTGATTATGAATAATTCCAAAGAAATGTGTCCCTTAATATTCTTAGACAACCACATGAAGGGCACAGTGGGTCTTTGAAGGCTCATTGAAATGGAGGAGATAATGATGTATTACTGTTCCTTCCAGGACCAGATTCCTCAGGAACATGTCATGAGCGCTGATTAAAAGTGACTTTACGTCAGGCCGTAAATATTTTTCAGCCACCTTTGAAAGGCAGGCGAGCCGTGGCTTTTCTTCTCTGTTACTACCACATGAAGGCAAATGAAACGCTTAGAGGTTGGGAGCCGCATCAGTCATAGCTGGAATAAGACGGCCAATAAAAAAGGAGGCGTAATTATGATGCTCCGTCATTGGACGCAGCCCCGGGGTCCTTTTGGGCCTGTTTAGCTGTGTGTGCTGAGAGAGAGAGAGAGAGGAGAGAGAGAGAGAGAGAGAGAAGAGAGAGAGAGAGAGAGAGAGAGAGAGAGAGAGAGAAAATCCCACCCGCGAATAATGGGACCTGATTTTTATGAGGAGCTGGAGGCTGTGTTTAAGAACGAACTCTGACAATGTGTGGTCTGTCTGTATGTCACCTCCCTCCCTCCCTCCTCCTCCCCTCTTCTCCCCCTCTCCTCCCCCATAGGCCCCAGCAGTGTGTGTGTGGAGCTAGCTGTTTACCTTGCTCCTTTAGAATTTGCAGCGTGTCGTGACTACCTTCTTAGATGCTTCTCAGGGCTGGAGGAGTGGATGGTTCCAACACTGCTCATGACTACAGGCGTGCTACCATGACAACGCCTGATTCTTTTTCTTCACTGTGGTTGTTGTTGTTGTTTGTGATGAGTTGTTTGAGAACCCTGGGTTTTGTGGTAGCTGCAAGCAGTGATGTTATTCAGTGCTGATGGCCTGATGATCATTTTAGAAGTCAAAGTCAAAGGCACCTACTTATTTAACATAATATGCTTGAAGATTACTACCACAGTTTCCTCCTTTCCAGCCAATACCAAACCAAATGTGCTAATCATTGTAGTATCTCTCACGCTGTCTGATATGTAGAATAATCAAACGTACCAACAGTAGCATTGCTAGAATACACATGGAATCCCCACCTGAGCAGAGTGTATTCCCACTCCATTAGTTTTGTTTGGCATGTAGGAAGGTGGGGGAATAAGGAGGTTGACTGACGGTCACAGTAGGGCCGTGTTACAGTATGTCTTCAACACGCTCCCTCCCTCTGTCTCGGCTTGGGCCTGCCTCTCTGTGTGAAGCCCCTGCTCCACGATTAGACACTGGGGTGCAAGTCAAATGATTGTTCCATCTAATAGAGAGATCTTCACCTGACTGACGTTAAATCAGCAGCACACTTCATATACGGTATGCTACAATGTCCTCAGAGATGATGTTTCTAAGGTGCCATAACATCAGAATCATAGGCCCTACAGTATCTTAACGATTACAGAGCTCGTCATTAGATTTACACATAAATGATTCTTGGAAAAGTGATAGTCAATGAGATTTATATGTGCCTGTTTAATACGAATGTTGTCTTAAACATCCAATGATTTATTTATATATATACACATAGAAACATACCACAAACAATAAATGATGTTCATAAGTAGGTTAATAGAACCAACTCCCCATACACCCGATGACCCCTCCTTCCAATAACTGAGTGGGTGTCTACTGTAAGATAAGTACTTGTATTAGTACCGCTGGATACACACATAACATATAGATTTTCATGCCTACACTGTTCCTCCTGTAGTTCTCAACTTGTACCATGGCTCTAATGAGACAAATCGACTGTGCTTGCTCTATCTCCTACTCTAGATACATATGGTAACAGAACATGTAGTACTGGGATTGTTGAGACTTACGAGTATACACTTCAGCACGGGGTGTCAGAGTGCAGAGCACCAAGCAGACTTCTAGGTTCACTCACCAACAGATGCTAGACACTACAATAGGAAAAGAAGAAACAGAAGTAGAGGGGGAGATTAAATAAGAGATGGGGGGATTATTGAAAGGCATTAAAATGACACAGAAGATTATTCCGACATCGGCAGGCAGCAGCAGCCAGCCAGAGACAGTCTGCTCAAGTCACCAACTGGCTGAGAATTGCCACTTCAGCAGACAAACAGAAAAGAACATCAAGACAACAGGAAGGAGACAAACAGAAAAGAACATCAAGACAACAGGAAGGAGACAAACAGAAAAGAACATCAAGACAACAGGAAGGAGACAAACAGAAAAGAACATCAAGACAACAGGAAGAGAGACAAACAGAAAAAGAAAACATCAAGACAACAGGAAGGAGACAAACAGAAAAGAACATCAAGACAACAGGAAGGAGACAAACAGAAAGAACATCAAAACAACAGGAAAGGAGACAACAAACAGAAAAGAACATCAAGACAACAGGAAGGAGACAAACAGAAAAGAACACAAGACAACAGGAAGGAGACAAACAGAAAAGAACATTCAAGACAACAGGAAGGAGACAAACAGAAAAGAACAACAAGACAACATGAAGGAGACAAACAGAAAAGAACTAGAAGACAACAGGAAGGAGACAAACAGAAAAGAACAACAAGACAACAGGAAGGAGACAAACAGAAAAGAACAACAAGACAACAGGAAGGATAAAGAGACTCAGACAGTGTCCCATGTAGCAGCCTACTCTCTATATAGTGCACTCTATTGCCTATACAGGGCCCATAGGTCTGTGGTCAAAAGCAGTGCCCTACATAGGGAATAGGATGCCATCAGGGACTAAGACTGTGTTTGAAGCAGGTACAATGTGGCGATTCAGCCTCTCCAACTGAGAGGTTATCTTGTTCTTGTTCTGTCCCTCCATGGGGTTCTCTTTTCCAATGTTCCCCCTTTGTGTTCTTCTCATATCTTGTTTTTGGGACTTCTTTACTGTTTCTATTATCGTATGTAGTCCATCACCAGTGCAGCCTTTCAACACATTACAGCCAATGTGGCATTTGAGAACCTTGCAGACGTGGCCATATAGAACCATCTAGAGTGTGAGGATGATCTAAGAAGGCGTTTAAAATAGACCCTTTAGGTGCTGTAGTTTAATACCACTATAAAACAATGTTTCTCTTGTGCATAAAGACTCCAATCCCCAGTTTACATCTAGACCACTCTTTGTAGCCCAGCCGGGCCCTGTCATTGCGTCAGTATGCAACACAGGCATTCAGAGTTATGAAAGCACCGTTATTAGGCCTAGTTACAGGGTGACCCTCCATATAGTATCACTATTCTCCCATTCACAATGACCCAGAAGCTGGCTAGCTGAACTGAGCTGAGAGATGAGAGATGAGAGGAGCGAACAGGGCCTACCGTATTGTACCCAGCCACAGAGGAGGCCTATATTCCTATGGAGTTACACTATGTGTCAGGTCAGAGGACTCTTCAAACCCCTGTTCCCAGTCTCAGAGGGGAGGCCGAGCGGAAGGCCACCAGACCTGAAGACCCTGGGTAGTTCCATATGACACTATTCCCTATGGGCCCTGGTTAAAAGTAGTGCACTATATAGGGAATATAGTGCCATTTGGGACACAGAACCTGTCCCTGGGAACCTACTGTATTGGCATAACCTTTTGCCAAGTTCCATTTGGTTAAATTAGGATCAGAACAAGGACACTGAAGAAGGGGGCAGAGGGGTGTCCTAGTAGGCCAGTGTACCCAAAGGACAGCCCTGGGTCTGACGATGGTGGAGTGGATCAGAGGAGAGGATCAGAGGTCTCGGTTGCCTGAGTTTTAGACCGGCATGGAGCAGTGGGTAGTGAGTGGACATGGGCCAGGAGAGGTGCAGGTCACCCAGGGGGCATAGGATGTAGCAGGGGTCGCGATGCAACGTCTATTCCTGAGCCGCACAATGCCAGCTTTTCATCCCTGGCTCTGGCCACTCCGCCGAGCCCCATAATTATCTTTGACAAAACTCATTAGCAGAGACCTTGTAGCGACATCGGCGACCAGGAATTTCATGGAGGGAGGACATGCACCGAAACAATGTCCCACACAYATTTCATGGCGCCCTTTGACAAAATGTAATGAAGTGTGTATATTGTCCCCCTCATCAACATTTGAACCCTGAGCCATCAGCACAAAGACTTTGTTTATGAGCCCTCCRAGCCCAGCGTGGGACACATCAAATGGCACCTCCACTTTGGCTSTTTTGTCAGGCCCAGGGACAMATTRTTGTTCTGGATGTTATTCTTATTATGGGTCTTATTAGTATGAATTGGCCGTTGCTGTCATGTCAGTTTGATTCATCTTCCATAGGGTGCTTCCAAGCTAGGGACAACAGGAGGAGACAACAGAAAAGACCATCAAGAACAACAGGAAGGAGACAAAGAGAAAACGAACATCAAGACACAGGAGGAGACAAACAGAAACAGAACATAAGACAACAGGAAAGGAGACAAATAGAAAAAGAACACAAGACACCAGGAAGGAGACACAAGAAAGAAACATCAAGACAACAGGAAGGAGACAAACAGAAAAAGAACATGAGACAATCAGAAGGAGACAAACAGAAAAGAGACATGAAGACAACAGGAGGAGACAAACAGAAAAGAACATCACGACAACAGGAAGGAGACAAAGAGAAAAGAAATAACGAAACAGGAAGGAGACCAAACAGAAAAGAAAAACGAGACACAGGAAGGAGACAACCGAAAAGAACATCAAGAAAAGGAAGAAGACAAACAGAAAAAGATACATGAAGACAACAGGAAGGAGACACAAGAAAAGAACATCAAGACAACAGGAAGGAGACAAAACAGAAAAGAACAACAAGACAATAGGAGGAGAACAGCAGAAAAGAACATCAGACAAAGGAAGGAGACAAGAGAGAAGAACATCAGACAACAGGAAAGGAGCACAAACAGAAAAGAAACAAGACAACAGGAAGGAGACAACAGAAAAAACATCAAGACAACGGAACGAACAAACAGAAAGAACAACAAGCCACAACAGGAAGGAGAAAACAGAAAAGAACATGAAGAACACAACAGGAAGGAGACAAACAGAAAAGAACAACAAGACAAACAGGAAGGAGACAAACAGAAAAAGAAAACAGACAACAGAAGAGACAACGAAAGAACATGAAGACATCAGGAAGGAGACAAACAGAAAAGAACATCAAGACACAGGAAGGAGACACAACAGAAAAGACATGAAGACAACAGGAAGGAGACAAACAGAAAAGAACAACAAGACAACATGAAGGAGACAAACAGAAAAGACTAGAAGACAACAGGAAGGAGACAAACAGAAAAGAACAACAAGACAACAGGAAGGAGACAAACAGAAAAGAAAACAAAGACAACAGGAAGGATAAAGAGACTCAGACAGTGTCCCATGTAGCAGCCTATTCTCTATATAGTGCACTCTATTGCCTATAACAGGGCCCATAGGTCTGTGGTAAAAAGCAGTGCCCTACATAGGGAATAGGATGCCATCAGGGACTAAGACTGGTGTTTGAAGCAGGTACAATGTGGCGATTCAGCCCTCTCACTGAGAGGTTATCTTGTTCTTGTTCTGTCCCTCCATGGGGTTCTCTTTTCCACTGTTCCCCCTTTGTGTTCTTCTCAATATCTTGTTTTGGGACTTCTTTACTGTTTTATTATCGTATGTAGTCCATCACCAGTGCAGCCTTTCAACACATTACAGCCAATGTGGCATTTTGAGAACCTTGCAGACGTGGCCATATAGAACCATCTAGGAGTGTGAGGATGCTCTAAGAGGCGTTTAAAATAGACCCTTTAGGTGCTGTAGTTTAATACACTATAAAACAATGTTTCTCTTGTGCATAAAGATCTCAATCCCCAGTTTACATTAAGACCACTCTTTTGTAGCCCAGCCGGGCCCTGTCATTGCGTCGTATGCAACACAGGCATTCAGAGTTATTGAAAGCACCGTTATAAGGCCTAGTTACGGGTGACCCTCCATATAGTATCACTATTCTCACCTTCACAATGACCCAGAAGCTGCTAGCTGAACTGAGCTGAGAGATGAGAGATGAGAGGAGCGAACAGGGCCTACCGTATTGTACCCAGCCACAGAGGAGGCCTATATTCCTATGGAGTTACACTATGTGTCAGGTCAGAGGACTCTTCAAACCCCTGTTCCCAGTCTCAAGAGGGGAGGCCGAGCGGAAGGCCACCAGACCTGAAGACCCTGGGTAGTTCCATATGACACTATTTTCCTATGGGCCCTGGTTAAAAGCAGTGCACTATATAGGGAATATAGTGCCATTTGGGACACAGAACCTGTCCCTGGGAACCTACTGTATTGGCATAACCTTTTGCCAAGTTTCCATTTGGTTAATATTAGGATCAGAACAAGGACACTGAAGAAGGGGGCAGAGGGGTGTCCTAGTAGGCCAGTGTACCAAAGGACAGCCCTGGGTCTGACGATGGTGGAGTGGATCAGAGGAGAGGAATCAGAGGTCTCGGTGCCTGAGTTTTAGACCGCCTGGAGCAGTGGGTAGTGAGTGGACGTGGGCCAGGAGAGGTGCAGGTCACCCAGGGGGCATAGGATGTAGCAGGGGTCGCGATGCACGTCTATTCTGAGCGCACAATGCCAGCTTTTCTCATCCCTGGCTCTGGCCACTCCGCCGAGCCCCATAATTATCTTTGACAAAACTCATTAGCAGAGACCTTGTAGCGCCATCGGCGACCAGGAATTTCATGGAGGGAGGACATGCACCGAAACAATGTCCACACATATTTCATGGCGCCCTTTGACAAAATGTAATGAATGGTTATATTGTCCCCCTCATCACATTTGAACCCTGAGCCATCAGCACAAAGACTTTGTTTATGAGCCCTCAAGCCCAGCGTGGGACATCATCAAATGGCACTCCACTTTGGCTCTTTTGTCAGGCCAGGAGACAAATTATTGTTCTGGATGTTATTCTTATTATGGGTCTTATTAGATGAATTGGCCGTTGCTGTCATGTCAGTTTGATTCATCTTCCATAGGGTGCTTCCAAGCTAGGAAAGCCCCGAAAATATTTTTGGTGTCTCAGATTGTTCTGGCAATTTCTCAAAGAAACTTATTTGGGAGGAGGATGTTTGATACGCCTTATAGATTTGTATCAAAAACCAGTTTTTTAGAAAATCATGATGAAAGTGACCATTTTAGGACCCTTTTTTAGACCTATACATGTCTCCTGTAAGACCTATGATCTGTGAACTGTACATGATACAGACAACCATCTTGGTGTCATTATACTCTTATAGTGGGCTCTAAAATATGGAGTATGTCTAGATTCTGAAATACAAATGTTACATTCATTTAGTCAACATTAAATATTATTAAATATAATAACTCAAATGTACCCTTTTTGATTTAGCTTATATTTTAGACATATTGTTTGGAACAAATATACACTTTCCATAGTGGGCTCTCTCTACTTTTGAAGATGTGACCCAATTTATACATAGAAATTGACATTCTAGTAATTAACCAATCACATTCCTACACGTCTTATTCATGGTGACACCATTTACCAGATTGCAGCAGCCACTATCCTTAAACCGTTGATGACGTCTACCATAGCACCATTTGTTTTATCACTGTGTGACAGTTTAAATACTTACCACTGCATCCTGTATCAAAGGTGGCTGGCCCTCATTAAAGTCCCGTAGATCAATTCATTACTCCTGTTTGTTTACAAAGCTCTTGCTACACAAGCTTCTAATTTACCTAACTTCATTGCTAACGTATAAAAGAATGAGCTACCAAACCCGCTCGCACTATTGGTTAACTCTTGAGGTCCTCTGGTAATCCTCCTTTAGTTTTAGGGCCCGATTGTTGGAATAACCTACAAAATTCTTTGCATCTTGATTCCCTGGTGCCGCTAGGGCAGTGTGAATGAATTCATTGAGGATTGCAGTTGTTTCGATTGATTGTAGTGTTTTCTTTGTTGAAATTGTGGTGTTGAAGTTATGCCTATTTGTATTCTTCTCGTTTTAATTGTAATGTATATTGTTCTTTCTGTTGTGAAAAAGTTTGTACTCGGGGCACCATTGGGGATGAGAATGGTCTCAATTGGGCTACTCGAATAAATTAAAATTCATAAAAATAAATACTAAATTCAGCAAATCACCAGCAGAGCGCATTCCCTTGAATCCATTTTCCAATTCACTGTGTTGGTGGTGCTCATAAAAATGTATCACAACTTCAGTAGTAGTAGGAGAGCACCACTGTGTACATTTTGATGTACTTGTAGAGTATATTGTTTAAAACAATATGTCTAAAAATGTATCAAAAGGGTACTTTTGAGATATTTATATTAATCATTTTAATGTTGAATAAATGAATGTAAACATTTGTATTTCAGAATCTAGACATACTCCATTTATTTTAGAGCCCACTATAGAAAGTATATGACACCAAGATGTTGTCTGTATCATGTACAGTTCACAGATCATAGGTCTTACAGGAGGCATGTATAGGTCTAAAAGGGGTCCTAAAATGGTCAACTTCATAATGATTTTCTAAAAACTGGTTTGGGATAACAATCTTTATTTTACTAGGCAAGTCAGTTAAGAACAATTCTTATTTACAATGACAGCCTACTGGGAACAGTGGGTTAACTCGCCTTGTTCATGGGCAGAACGACAGATCTTTACCTTGTCAGCTCAGAGATTTGATCCAGCAGCCTTTCAGTTACTGACCCATGCTCTAACCACTAGGCTACCTGCCACCCATCTAAAACATCTCTTCCTCCCAGTACAGAGGCACATAGCTCATTGAGGGGACGCTCGTGTGATGTGCTGATGGATGGATGGATGGATGGAAAGCCTGATAGCCCACTTTCTACGCAAGTTAACCCTGCGTTGACCTTTGGCATCATGAGCCAGCATAACAGATAGATGACAGGCATTGTTAGAGAGGTTTGTCACTGTTATAATCATTAGGTGGACTGACAGGAAATGAATGATAAAACTCAGGTAGAATATTTGCATGCTTGCTAAGAACCTAGTGAATGAGATAGCATATAAATACTTTGAGCTTTCAGTCTAAATGGACTCTAATGCTGTCTGCAATGTAATGAACCTGTGGATAGCACTCTGACTGTAGACAGAAAAGACTGTTACTTCAAGGGAATAGAAAACGTGTACCCATGTAGATAATCCAAAGGACTTGTCTTGAACCCCTATGAAAGAAGTGCTAAAACTAGCCTAACACATCCCTTCCTCTCCTCTCAGTCCAAAAAAATAGATAATTTACCAGAGCCTTCTCTTTCAAGATATGTATCTAAATCAAATCAAATCAAATGTATTTATAGAGCCCTTCTTACATCAGCTGATATCTCAAAGTGCTGTACAGAAACCCAGCCTAAAACCCCAAACAGCAAGCAATCAGGGTGTAGAAGCACGGTGGCTAGGAAAAACTCCCTAGAAAGGCCAGAACCTAGGAAGAAACCTAGAGAGGACCAGGCTATGAGGGGTGGCCAGTCCTCTTCTGCTGTGCCGGGTGGAGATTATAACCGAACTAGGCCAAGATGTTCAAATGTTCATAGATGACCAGCATGGTCAAATAATAATAATTACAGTAGTTGTCGAGGGTGCAACAAATCAGCACCTCAGGAGTAAATGTCAGTTGGCTTTTCATAGCCGATCATTGAGAGTATCTCTACAGCTCCTGCTGTCTCTAGAGAGTTGAAAACAGCAGGTCTGGGACAGGTAGCACGTCCGGTGAACAGGTCAGGGTTCCATAGCCGCAGAACAGTTGAAACTGGAGCAGCAGCTGGTGGACTGGGACAGCAAGGAGTCATCATGCCAGGTAGTCCTGAGGCATGGTCCTAGGGCTCAGGTCCTCCTAGAGAGAGAAAGAAAGAGAGAGAGAAAGAGAGAATTAAG
>NW_019943299.1:165503-167419 GCF_002910315.2 Salvelinus sp. IW2-2015
AGAATTAGAGAGAGCATACTTAAATTCACACAGGACACCGGATAAGACAGGAGAAATACTTCAGATATAACAGACTGACCCTAGCCCCCCGACACATAAACTACTGTAGCATAAATACTGGAGGCTAAGACAGGAGGGGTCAGGAGACACTGTGGCCCCATCCGATGATACCCCCGGACAGGGCCAAACAGGCAGGATATAACCCCACCCACTTTGCCAAAGCACAGACCCCACACCACTAGAGGGGATATCTTCAACCACCAACTTACCATCCTGAGACAAGGCCRAGTATAGCCCTACAATAGGACCTACAGTAAGATGCATTCTTGAAAGTTATAGTGGTAGGTAAGTTGAGCAAAAGGGGTTACTTGATCCACCCTTGTTTCTAGGAAACCATACACAAAATGTATAATTTKACAAAATATTTAGGAAGAGGTAATCATTTCATGGAGTATGTGAAGGAAGAAATCACATGGAAAAAGTGGTAAGCAAGTTAGGTCCAAAAAACTGATTTTAACTAAGTCAAATTAATGTATTGTGTTAAAGGTTTCATTAGGTTTGTATCTATACCAAAATTTATCATTTTAAGATTGTACATCAGTTGGGGTCTCTATAAGCTTCAATATGAGGTCCTAAACCTAGCATGAAAGTGTATCCTTGTAGCTGTGTGGGGGTAATATAGTCCAAATGTTTGCCTTGAGGTAAGTTGAGCCAATATCCATGTGGTAAATTGAGCCAATTTTTGAGCCAATGGGAAGTTGAGCCAATTGAACTGTTTTCTTCCCAGGCATAATGCAAGGCATTATTGCTGGGATATGAGGTAACAACAGGGCCTGGCCTATGTTAAAATTGTTTTAA
The DNA here is from genome assembly GCF_002910315.2 of Salvelinus sp. IW2-2015. Lineage (NCBI taxonomy): Eukaryota > Metazoa > Chordata > Actinopteri > Salmoniformes > Salmonidae > Salvelinus > Salvelinus sp. IW2-2015. Next base: position 166,362 of record NW_019943299.1, read on the forward strand.
AAAGTACAAAGTCTTTGTTAGGTGTTAAGCCTACATTAAAAGATGATTCCAATGATTAAAAGACAMAAAAAGCTATTGTGATTGTGTTTAAATGTGTTAGGGAAACAAACATAGACATGGTTTTAAAAGGTAGTGGTAATATTTCAGAAATTATATATACTGTGCATTCAGAAAGTATTCAGACCCCTTGACTTTTTCCAAATTTTGTTACCTTACAGCCTTATTCTAAAATTGCTTAAATATTGTTTCCCCCTCATCAAGCTACACATACTATTCCATAATGGCAAAGCAAAAACTGTTTTTTAAACATTTTTGCAAATGTATTAAAAATAAAACACAGAAATATACCATTTACATAAGTATTCAGACCCGTTACTCAGTACTTTATTGAGGTACCTTTGGCAGCGACTACAGCCTCGAGTCTTCTTGGGTATGACGCTACAAGCTTGGCACATCTAAATTTGGGGAGCTTCTCCCATTCTTCTCAGCAGATCCTCTCAAGCTCTGTCAGGTTGGATGGGAAGCATTCGCTTTTCAGGTCTCTCCAGAGATGTTCGATCRGGTTCAAGTCCGGGCTCTGGCTGGGCCACTCAAGGACATCCAGAGACTTTTCCCAAAGCCACTCCTGCATTGTTTTGGCTGTGTGCTTAGGGTCGTAGTCCTGTTGGAAGGTGAACCTTTKCCCCAGTCTGAGGTCCTGAGCGCTCTGGAGCGAGTTTTCTGTACTTTGCTCTGTTCATCTTTCCCTCGATCCTGACTAGTCTCCCAGTCCCTGCCGCCGAAAAACATGCTTCACAGTAGGTGCCAGGTTTCAGATAAACACGTAGGGCTTGGCATTCAGGCCAAAGAGTTCAATCTTTGTTTCCTCAGACCAGAGAATATTGTTTCTCATAGTCTGAGAATCCTTTAGATGCCTTTTGGAAACTCAAGCGGGCTGTCATGTGCCTTTTACTGAGGAGGTCTTCCGTCTGGCCACTCTATCATAAAGGCCTAATTGGTGGTGCTGCAGAGATGGTTGTTCCTTCTGGAAGGTTCTCCCATCTCTGGAGCTCTGGTCA
>NW_019943299.1:173076-175459 GCF_002910315.2 Salvelinus sp. IW2-2015
TAGGGTCGTAGTCCTGTTGGAAGGTGAACCTTTGCCCCAGTCTGAGGTCCTGAGCGCTCTGGAGCGAGTTTTCTGTACTTTGCTCTGTTCATCTTTCCCTCGATCCTGACTAGTCTCCCAGTCCCTGCCGCCGAAAAACATGCTTCACAGTAGGTGCCAGGTTTCAGATAAACACGTAGGGCTTGGCATTCAGGCCAAAGAGTTCAATCTTTGTTTCCTCAGACCAGAGAATATTGTTTCTCATAGTCTGAGAATCCTTTAGATGCCTTTTGGCAAACTCCAAGCGGGCTGTCATGTGCCTTTTACTGAGGAGGTCTTCCGTCTGGCCACTCTATCATAAAGGCCTAATTGGTGGTGCTGCAGAGATGGTTGTCCTTCTGGAAGGTTCTCCCATCTCTGGAGCTCTGTCAGAGTGACCATCGGTTTCTTAGTTACTTCTCTGACCAAGGCCCTTCTCCCAAGATTGCTCAGTTTGGCCAGGTGGYCAACTCATCATTAAGAATGATGAAGGCCACTGTGTTCCTGAGGATTTTCAATGCTGCAGAAATGTTTTGGTACCTTTCCCCAGATCTGTTCCTCGACCCAATCCTGTCTCGGAGCTCTACGGACAATTCCTTTGACCGCATGGCTTGGTTTTTGCTCTGACATGCACTGTCAACTGTGGGACCTTAACCAGTTATGTGCCTTTCCAAATCATGTCCAGTCAATTGAATTTACCACAGATGGACTCCAATCAAGTTGTAGAAACATCTCAAGGATGATAAATGGAAACTGGATTTACCTGAGCTCAATTTTGAGTCTCATAGCAAAGGGTCTGAATACTTATGTGAAAAAGGTATTAACTGTCTTACGTTTTGCATAAATTTGCAAACATTTCGAAACATTTTGAACCAGCGGTGTAGTGCTAGGGCAAAAGCCAAAAGCTGCACCCCTTGGGGTCCCCAGGACCGAGTTTGAGAAACGCTGCTCTAATAAGAGATGCTTGCGGCATTAAGTGACGATTTCTCATATCCCAGAGCCGAAGATAAGACGCTCATTTTGTCAAACCTATTTAAGTATTCTTGTTTACTCTGAATCTTGTTTTTCATTTTTTCCCTTTATCATTAGAGATCAGGCTACCCAAAATCTGTTTTGGATTATGGAAGAGGCCTAGGCTACAACTAACCCCTCCCCAAATGAAAAAGTAATCGGGAGGGTGGGAGGAACAAGTGTATTATGAGATGTATTAAGGCGATTTAGATGTGCATATAGGCTACCTAAGGAACTTATTGTTTTTACATACAACATTGTTTACAAGGACATATATTTCATTTGAATAAATATGTCTACTCAAAGATTAAAGATGTTGCACAAACATCCCTCTCATATTCGCCTAATACTCACATCTGAAATCAAATAATATTTTGCTTGTTAGATCTTTATTCCATCGTCTCCTCTCAGTCTCTTATGAATTAAGCTGGTATGGTCTTTACAATGGACTTTGCATTTAGTAATCAAATTATAAACATACAGGTTAGGCCTAGACCTATTGCGTTTGGTCCACACACACAAAATAGACCTACATAGAGGCCTGCGTAATAAACAATGTCGTTACGTTTCTTTCTGTTTATCGACTATGACTGAGCATTTTAAATAACATAAAACCTCCTCTGTAACTTACAGAATAGCAGAAGACACACACTTTGATCAACTCTTAAAAACACTTTTAGAAAATCTAATACCTGTACTCAAATGGGCTCATTTGCCACACTATTCAGGACATTAATCATTTCATCTCTTCATATAGACAGAACCTTCCCTTCAAAATAAATCAAGGGACTTTTTGCCCACGAGGCCAGATAGAATGAAGGTGCGTGATGAACATCTGCTGACAGTTCAGATACGTGGTTTTTATTTTATTAAAGGTCAACCGACCGTGATTCAGATTATCCATCAGATCACCAAACTCAATGCAATCTGTCCATACAGCCAGGCGAGATATGTTTCGGCAAATCTCTCTAAACATAAATCTTGGGGAATCATATTCCGAATATCTTTTGATTAAACAAATCTGAGCCGGGCATGATGAGCGAATAACATGGACACAAATTTAATGATCCGCGGTTTAATGTTTAATGAAAAATGGGTTTTGCATATTCTTGTGCTGCAAGATAATATGCGTCATGTTTTGGATGTCATGGATGACAGCTCTCTGCTAGGACTATAGTCTGTTATGTGTGATTTTTCTCCGTTATAGATTCATACAGACCTCAAGTCGTTAACAAAAACAAGATGCGTCCATTAGGCTATTTGATCGAGGACATTAAGACAATATTATCTCCCTAGTCTCGTTTAATAATACGTCTATTTACTTACCATATAGACACGCGTCTCATCTCGATGA
>NW_019943299.1:176874-179797 GCF_002910315.2 Salvelinus sp. IW2-2015
AACGTTGAACTCTTGAAGTAGATTATTTTCAGAAAATTATAAAAGTTCATAGTTATATTTTACATGATTATGGGCATGACACGTAGTATCGCATAGCATATTGCTCACTCCACAGTAGAAAACTCGAAAAACTTTTAAACAAAATGTTGTTGAAAACACTCAAATGCAATGCAGAAATGTGGGCCTAGTCTGAGATGGATATTGTGGCAGACTTTATTATCAAGGACCAAAGAAAATGCTACCTCATAAACCAAAATAACGGTGTGACCTGCTGCGAATGACCACAGCTTAGAGGCATGCAAATGAAGCCACAAAAGATAAACGTTATTGCAGGTCGGATTTTGGAGGATTAGAGCTTGTAATAAGAGTATTAGTTCTCGTATTAGGTCTATTGAAAGGGGCTGTGGTCAACGTTGTAGGCCCGCCTATGGATGGGGATGGGGGACCCTCAGTAAATATGCAATGATGTGACTTCAATGTAACAGGGTTCGGCGTAATTCCTAGGAAATATTCGTGATGAGAATTATGATGACAATAATAACATCATATTTTGAGATCTTATTCCAATCGTCTCCTCTCAGTCTCTATGAATTAAGCTGGTATGGTCTTTACAATGGACTTTGCATTTAGTAATCAAATTATAAACATACAGGTTAGGCCTAGACCTATTGCGTTTGTCCACACACACAAAATAGACCTACATAGAGGCCTGCGTAATAACAATGTCGTTACGTTTCTTTCTGTTTATCGACATGACTGAGCATTTTAAATAACATAAAACCTCCTCTGTAACTTACAGATAAGCAGAAGACACACACCTTTGATCAACTCTTAAAAACACTTTTAGAAAATCTAATACCTGTCATCAAATGGGCCTACTTTGCCACACTATTCAGGACAATTAATCATTTCATCTCTTCATATAGACAACCTTCCCTTCAAAATAAATCAAAGGGACTTTTTGCCCACGAGGCCAGATAGAATGAAGGTGCGTGATGAACATCTGCTGACAGTTCAGATACGTGCGTTTTATTTTATTAAAGGTAACCGACCGTGATTCAGATTATCCATCAGATCACCAAACTCAATGCAATCTGTCATACAGCCAGGCGAGATATGTTTCGGCAAATCTCTCTAAACATTAATCTTGGGGAATCATATTCGATATCTTTTGATTAAACAAATCTGAGCCGGGCATGATGAGCGAATAACATGGACACAAATTTAATGATCCGGTATTAATGTTTAATAAAAAATGGGTTTTGCATATTCTTGTGCTGCAAGATAATATTTGCGTCATGTTTTGGATGTCATGGATGACAGCTCTCTGCTAGGACTACAGTCTGTTATGTGTGATTTTTCTCCGTTATAGATTCATACAGACCTCAAGTCGTTAACAAAAACAAGATGCGTCCATTAGGCTATTTGATCGAGGACGACAATATTATCTCCCTAGTCTCGTTTAATAATACGTCTATTACTTACCATATAGAACAGCGTCTCACCGATGATCCCCATACATTTAAATGTGGGCTATAGCTGTGTATTAAATATTTGCGGAAAGTTAATTAAAACGGGGTTGTAAAGAAAAGCTGCCAAACGTTATTGAAGGTAATGATGCATGGCAATGGATACCACTATACCGGTATACCGAGGAAAGCAAAGCATAGATAATGCGTGGACTCAACTCATCCAGCGTCTGTCTTCTCTTCTGCAGCTAATAGATCAATTAGTCAGTTTTACACACTGTTTACACGCTGCTAACTCAGAACGACTAGAGGAGGCCTCTTGGCCTAAATGAGGCCTGTTGAGTGTTCAGTCGGATCTGACATAATAAAAAAGACACAAAGTGCATGTTTTCACAAATACATACAAATATTTTTTGAGGGGAGGCAATGCGTGTGAAGCTATAGGCCAATGCAAAACAAGTTCCCAAATAGCTCACGCAGCAAAATATGATGTTATTATTGTCATCATAATTCCTCATCACGATATTTCCTAGGGAATTACGCCGAACCCTGTTACATTGAAGTCACATCATTGCATRYATTACTGAGGGGYCCCCCATCCCCATCCATAGGCCGGGCCTACAACGTTGACCACAGCCCCTTTCAATAGACCTAATACGAGAACTAATACTCTTATTACAAGCTCTAATCCTCCAAATCCGACCTGCAATAACGTTTATCTTTTGGTGGCTTCATTTGCAYGCCTCTAAGCTGTGGGTCATTCGCAGCAGGYCACACCGTTATTTTGGTTTATGAGGTAGCATTTTCTTTTGGTCCWCTGATAATAAAGTCTGCACAATATCCATCTCAGACTAGGCCCACATTTCTGCATTGCATTTGAGTGTTTTCAACAACATTTTGTTTAAAAGTTTTTCGAGTTTTCTACTGTGGAGTGAGCAATATGCTATGCGATACTACRTGTCATGCCCATAATCATGTAAAATATAAACTACGAACTTTCTTATAATTTTCTGAAAATAACTTACTTCAAAGTTCAAGTTGAAAGGAATACGAAACCAGTGCTTTCGTGTTAGTAGTTTTACGCATGATGACCAATTGCTTAGTTTTACTCACAGGCCTAATACTTGTGCTAATACTCATGTGTTATATCAATCAGTTATGAATGAAACGGGCCAGGCAAAAACAGTAGAACCAAAGTCTAACCCACACAAACCATGTGAATGTTCCCTTATGGGTTTGATACTACAAATGACCTTTTAATTAACACAAGTAAGTTATTGCGGCGGCTSYCTACACAGCGGACAAAGCGGCATTCATCCCGTATTCCTGCCTCGTTGCTTGTCTGAACAGTAACAAAGTGTTTGATGCCAGAACTGATTAGATAATTACAATGGAGAGATGCTGTCCCCTTTCTTCCTGGCCTTGTAACGTTCATTCACGTTCTCTACTGAATT
>NW_019943300.1:0-3190 GCF_002910315.2 Salvelinus sp. IW2-2015
AGCCCCTAGCACTGAGGCAATGTAAAAGGCTGTTGCTTCTGACCCTGCTTGTAAAAACTATTTACAGGCCGCACAAATGATATCCCATAACTACTAAACAAAGAACAGTCAACAGCTACGTCACCCATATTCAAGAAGAAACCACCAATTGAATGATCTATAGAGCCCTATGGTCTGTGAAACTGCGTTTGCACCCACCTGATGTTGCCAAGGCTATCTGCCAAGGACAGACCGCCTGGGACGAGAAGCAAGTAAAACAGGAAGTGAACATTTAAAAAAATAAACGACATGTAAGCAAACAAGGACTGCGTCTGATCAGCGGCAAACATAACGACAATAGTGCTGACACGGGGGATTCAACACTGAGAGGAACAGCCAGATATAGGAGGGGGCAATCTACAAAAGTAATGGAGACCACGAGTGAGTCCAAGACACAACTTGGTGCCGCATAACGCATGCGACAGGTGTGGCCGTAATGATGGCAGCCCTAGTCGCCCTCAAGCGCCAGGGAGGGGCGGATGCAGGCGGTGTGACCACCATCCCCGTCGCGATGTGTAAAAAAAAAGAATCTACTGTCCATACGCAGGTCAATGCACCCCCCGTTAGGCTTGACTCTTCATTAGATCTTCTACTTCCTTATCCCTTTAGCATTTAGGTTTTTATGTTATTGTTTGTTGCCTGATACTGTGCGGACATTAATGACAAATAGGGGGGGGAGTACTCGACAAGCATTTTTACGCTTTTTCCACCCTCCCGTACATACTGTTGAGATTTTTTTTCACTGTTGTACAAAACATGGTCTTTCTATTTGTTGCAATAAACTGTTTGTATACAAGGTTCTTGGCTTCTGACTAGGCTTGCAATGGTTTGCTTCTAACCAATTACTGTGACTTGGGAGTCCCATAAAGCTTGCCTTTGACTAGGTGCGAGCCTCGTTATTCATTGACTGATGGCTGACAGGTTTGGCGATGTCCTCTTCTATACCCCAATTTCTGTGGCTCTGACTAGGCTTGGCGATGTCCTGCTCTTTACCAAATTGTCTGTGGCTTCTGACTAGGCGTTGGGCTCGATGTCCTCTTATACCAATCTGTCTGTGCTTCTGGACTAGGCTGCGGCAACTGTCCTCCTTATACCAATTGTCTGTGGCTTCTGACTAGGCTTGGGCGATGTCCTCTTTATACCAATTGTCTGTGGCTTCTGACTAGGCTTGGGCGATGTCCTCTTTATACCATATACCGAGGTATTTCAAAATACAGACGGTATGATTTTCAAAACTTAAAAACAAGAAAGGAAAATMATTTTTTGAYATGTTTTTCTGTGATTCTTAATGTAAACATTTAGGGCAGTAGTGTATCTGTACAGGCACTCCAGTTATCAGTTCCTTCATAACACGTTATACGTAATAACGTAATACGTTATAATGATTTAGAGGGCCACTGACCAAATCTCGCTTAGGGCCCCCAAAAGACTAAAGCGGGCTCTGTATTCTGATTTATGCTTGTTAAAATGAATACGGGACAGGACCGGAGTGATTTTTATCGGGACAGGACAAGAAAGTTGCCGGGTTATAAAACTGGGTAAGAATTTGAGAGGACAGAACAGGAATGAATTTTAACTCATGTGTCGAAYTCTACTCTGTACTGTTGCCAGAATGGGCCAACATGAATCCGGCCCACTGCTCTTTCAGTATTTTCTTCTCAAACTTTAACCTCTCTATCCAACAAAAATGATTTTAAAAAGACTGGCACGAGCCTGTTAAAGCCTGTCTTTCAGAGAGAGCTTTGTGCAGGTTTCACACCATACTCCAGTGACACTGACATGTCACAATATGAACAGAATAACACAAGAGCCAGCATGTGCCTCTCTTAATCTCTCTTTCAATTGAAAGAGCTTTATTGGCATGGGAAAAATATGTTAACATTGCCAAAGCAAGTGAAGTAGATAATAAACAAAAGTGAAATAAACAATAAAAAGTGAACAGTAAAGATTACACTCACAAACGTTCCAAAGGAATAAAGACATTTCAAATGTCATATTATGTCTATATACAGTGTTGTAATGATGTGCAAATAATTAAAGTACAAAAGGGAAAATAAATAAACATGAGTATGGGTTGTATTTACAACAGTGTTTGTTATTCACTGATTGCCCTTTTCTTGTGGCAACAGGTCACAAATCTCGCTGCTGTGATGGCACACTGTGGTATTTCACCCAGTAGATATGGGTGTTTATCCTACAGAGGGTAGTGCGTACGGYCCAGTACATCACTGGGACCAAGCTTCCTGTCATACAGGACCCTGTATACCAGGCGGTGTCAGAGGAAGGCCCAAAAAATCGTCAGAGACTCCAGCCACCCTAGTCATAGACTGTTCTCTCTGCTATTGTACGGCAAGCGGTACCGGAGCACCAAGTCTAAGTCCAAAAGGCTTCTTAACAGCTTCTACCCACCAAGCCATAAGACTCCTGAACAGCTAATCAAAAGGCTACCCAGACGCCTATTTTACCCTGCTACTCTCTGTTGAGAGAGATGCAGGATGTACCCGTACCGGAGTGCACAGGGTCAATTGGGAGGGTATATACGAGGGGTACCGGTACAGGTCAATGTGGGACTATATACAGGGGGTCCCGGTACAGGAGTCAATGTGGAGGCTATATACAGGGGTACTGGTACAGAGTCAATGTGGAGGCTAATAACACGGGGTACCGGTACAGAGTCAATGTGGAGGCTTATACACGTGTGGTACGGTAGCAGAGTCAATGTGGGGGCTATATACAGGGGTTAGGTACAGAGTCAATGTGGAGGCTATATACAGGGGGTACTGGTCACGAGTCAATGTGGAGGCTATATACAGGGGGTACTGGTACAGAGTCAATGTGGAGGCTATATACAGGGGTACTGGTACAGAGGTCAATGTGGAGACTATATACAGGGGGTACCGGTACAGAGTCATGTGGAGGCTATATACAGGGGGTACCGGTACAGGGTCAATGTGGAGGCTATATACAGGGGGTACGCGGTACAGAGTCAAGTGGAGACTATATACAGGGGGTACCGGTACAGAGTCAATGTGGAGCTATATAGCAGGAGGTACCAGTACAGAGTCAATGTGTCGGGGGCACAGGTTAGTCAAGGTAATTTAGGTAATATGTACATGTAGGTTGAATTACAGTGACTAATGCATAGATAATA
>NW_019943300.1:3215-25988 GCF_002910315.2 Salvelinus sp. IW2-2015
AGCGCTCCTCTCAGTGACTCCACAGCTACAACAGCGTTAGCTTAGCGCTCCCTCAGTGACTCCACAGCTCAACAGCCTTAATTTAGCACTCCTCTCAGTGACTCCACAGCTACACAGCGTTAGCTTTGCGCTCCTCTCAAGTGACTCCACAGGCTACACAGCGTTAGCTTTGCGCTCCTCTTCAGTGACTCCACAGCTACACAGCGTTAGCTTGTAGCGCTCCCCTCAGTGACTCCACAGCTACACAGCGTTAGCTTAGCGCTCCTCTCAGTGACTCCACAGCTACACAGCGTAGCTTAACGCTCCCCTCAGTGACTCCACAGCTACACAGCGTTAACTTAGCGCTCCCCTTCTGCTCTCCCCTGTCCGCGTCCACTAGGTCAGTGACTCCACAGGTCCAGGTCTGGATTACTGTTACGCCCATTCAGCTCTGTGTTCAGTTACTAAACAGGAGAAAACATTTCACAATTTGAAGCTGAAGAGGAACCCCCAAAAAAGTGTTGTGTTTTCCTCCAGAAAGTCAAGCTACTGATGTTCTATTCCTCCAGACAATGTGGAGACTATATACAGGTATTACGGTCCAGAGTCAATGTGGAGCTATATACAGGTGTTACGGTACAGAGTCAATGTGGAGGCTATATACAGGGGGTACTGGTACAGAGTCAATGTGGAGGCTATATACAGGGGTACCGGTACAGAGTCAATGTGGAGGCTATATACAGGGGTGGTACCGTACAGAGTCAAGTGGGAGGCTATATACAGGGGTACCGGTACAGAGTCAATGTGGAGGCTATATACAGGGGGTACGTAACAGAGTCAATGTGGAGGCTATATACAGGGGGTACCGGTACAGAAGTCAATGTGGAGGCTATATACAGGGGTACTGCGTACAGAAGTCAATGTGGAGACTATATACAGGGGGTACCGGTACAGAGTCAATGTGGAGGCTATATACAGGGGGTACCGGTACAGGTCAATGTGGAGGCTATATACAGGGGTACCGGTACAGGGTCAATGTGGAGCTATATACAGGGGGTGCCGTACAGAATCAATGTGGAGGCTATATACAGGGTACCGGTACAGAGTAATGTGGAGGCTATATACAGGGGGTACTGGTACAGAGTCAATGTGGAGGCTATATACAGGGGGTACTGGTACAGAGTCAATGTGGAGGCTATATACAGGGGTACTGGTACAGAGTCAATGTGGAGACTATATACAGGGGTACCGGTACAGAGTCAATGTGGAGGCTATATACAGGGGGTACCGGTACAAGGGTCAATGTGGAGGCTATATACAGGGGTACCGGTACAGGTCAATGTGAGGCTATATACAGGGGTGTGCCGGTACAGAATCAATGTGAGGCTATATACAGGGGGTACCGGTACAGAGTCAATGTGGAGGCTATATACAGGGGGTACCGGTACAGAGTCAATGTGGAGGCTATTATATACAGGGTGTTCGGTACAGAGTCAATGTGGAGACTATAACAGGGGGGTACCGGTACAGAGTCAATTGTGGAGGCTATATACAGGGGTACCGGTACAGAGTCAATGTGGAGGCATATATAGGAGGTACTGGTACAGAAGTCAATGTGGAGGCTATATACAGGGGGGTACCAGTACAGAGTCAATGTGGAGGCTATATACAGGGGTACTGGTACAGAGTCAATGTGGAGACATATACAGGGGTACTGGTACAGAGTCAATGTGGAGGCTATATACAGGATGTACCAGTACCGACGTCACATGTGGAGGCTATATACAGGGGTACCGTACAGAGTCAATGTGAGACTATATACAGCGGGTACCGTTACAGAGTCAATGTGGAGGCTATATACAGGGGGTCACCTGCTACCAGATCAATGTGGAGGCAAATAACACCGGGGGTGTTTGTGTTTAGAATACCATGATCAGAGGCTGGCTAATTGTTCCCTGGAGAAGATTACTTACAATATGACAAGTTCATTATAGTACTCCATGATGCTGGTGTGTTTGAGGTCACGTAACATCAGGGGGCAAGAAAGGAAGTTTGGAGGTTTATTCAGGGTGTGCTTGCTCTGCAGGCAGCCACTGTTTAAGTCAGCCAAAAGCAAAATAAAATGCTTGGGGATACCGTGTCTACAGAAGTCAGAGTTGTGAGTTCAATGATCGAAGCGTTCCTTATAATTGACTGTGCTTACCGCAGGGTACAGAGAGTGCAAATGTGCACGTGGGCCCGACGATTATCTAACCTTCAGTTGTGATGCCGCTTGTGTACAAAGGGTGTGTGTGTGTGTGTGTGTTGTTGACTGTTTTGTTGTAGCTGACGCTTCCAACTTTGGTTTCAGGCTTCCTATTATTCTCCGGACACTGCAAACCAACCCATCTCTGACTGAGCCGGAGAGAGAAAGGTACTGGTACAGATGTCAAGAGAGGCGTATATATGAACCACAGGTAGAAATAAAAAACTAATTATAGTAATAACATTCTGACTCCATATCTAGAAATGATTGTCTCTATAAGAAAAACATTTTAAATATAGACGAGAGAGAGAGAAACATAGTTGAGAGAGAGGAGGGGGCAGAGTACTAGGTGCACAGAAGTCGAAAAGAGTGCAGGAAAGCGAACAATAACAGAGGGAAAGAAAAGAAGGAGGATGGAGGTACTTAGCGAACAGAGTCAATAGATGTTTTGCTACGTACTGGAATATAGTAACGCAGGGGTAACCGGACAGAGCAATGTAGATTAGAATTATAGGCCGTACTAGTCATACAGAGGTTACGGATACCAGCTTCTACCCCCAGGGTCCAATGTAGTACGGCGTTATATCAAGGGGGAGCAAATTGGCCGGCATATCTTCAAATTATAGGGGGACTGTGACCTCCACATTTCCGAGTGTGCTGTCACGGAATAATCAAAATAGTACCGTACAGAGGTCAACGTGGGAGTGACTATATACAGGTGTACTAAGGAGGGTATGGAACACTTGTCACACAGGAAGCCTGCGTTAGCAGATTAACAACCAGGTCAATGTATAGGGCTAGATCCCCTTTGTACACAGCCAGGCACGGAGAAAGACATACAAATTCCTTAAACCCTGTACCGGGGTACAGAGTCACTCATGAGTAGGATGCTATATACAGTAGAAGGTCTACCGCGTATCAAGAGTCAATGGTGGTCGGGGCAAAGGGCTTAGGTCAAAAGGTCTAGTAAGATAAATAATGTACATGATAAGCTAAAAATATACAGTGACTAATGCATAGATAATAAACAGAGAAATATGCAGACCAGGTACTAAGAGAGGAAGTCCGGTGTTAGTGCCTTTTGATTAGTTCCTCTTTCTATCTAGTGATGTCTTATTGGTCGGAGTTCTGAAAGGTTAGAAGCTGTTAGATAAGCCTTCTATTGGACTTAAGACTTTGGACTCTCCAGTAATCATTAAAAAGCAACCAACTATATTATATGACCATTAAGGTCTACCCGCTTTTCAACGAATACAATAGCAGAGTGGAGAACAGTCTCGTCTTTGAGATTTGACTAGAGTGGATGAGCTGAATCGTAGTCTCTACGATTTTTTGGCGTTTCCGTGTCCTCATCGACACGCCTCATAGTCACAGGATCGACGTGGGTAATGGACATGTACCAAGAAGTCATTGTTATCTCAATGTATTCATTAAAAGCCACTAAAACTAGGGGTCCTTCAGTGATGTACTGGGCCGTACGCACCTACCCCTCTACCAGGCAGCGTGATGAGAGAACGCCACAGCACATTATCTACTTTGTGGTAAATATCCTACCAGCGATTTCAGCCAGAACAACTCAGTGCCATCACATTGCAGGCGAAGATTTCGATAGGCCATGTTGCCACCAAAGAAAAATGGCAAATCATGTGAAAGTAACAGACACTAAGCCTAGTTGTAAATACAATCGCTCTTACTCATGTTTTACTTATTCTCTCCGATCTATTTTTGATACTTTAAATTTATTCGCACAAGTCATATACATAGAACAATCTGATATAGACTATTTCAATATATGATCAACCTTATGAAAAAAGTCTGTTATTCCTTTGAACTGTTATGTTAATCTTCTGTCTGTCCACTTTTTTATAAGAGCTATTCACTTTGTTTATTATCGTACTTCACTTCCTTTGGCAATTTAACATATGTTCTCGACATGCACAATAAAAAAAGCTCTTTCAGATTGTAAAGAGAGCGAAAGTTAAGAGAGGCAGATGTGGCTCTATGGTCTATGTTCAGCTTAAGGTATATGAATTCCACGGATGAACATGTCCCACGTACTCCTGAGTTTATGCCACATTTATCATTGTGTGCGTAAACTTGGAAACACACCGACTAGTCAATAGCACCTCTCTCTGAAGACAGCTTTTTACAGCGCCTAGCGCTGCCAGTCTTTTAAAATCACTTTTTTGTTGGATAAGATGACTTAGTTTAAAGATTATCGAGAAGCTAAACAATACCCAGAAAACGTTAAGCCATCTCGCATGATGACCGTATGGGATATCAGGTGGGTTCGAGGCCGTAGATTCATGGGCCCATTCAGGCAACAGTACAGATAGAGTTCGACACATGAGTTTAAAAATTCATTCCTGCTTCTGTGCTCCTCAAATTCTACCCAAGTTTTAAACCCCTAGTGAAAGGCATACACCTTATTTTTTTTTTCCTGTGATTCTAGATGGGGGGGATAACCTAGGTGGGGAAAAATGTTTTTTCCTCTAATAGGATCATTTTGGTCATTAAAGGCAGTCTTGTCTAAAACAGAGTTTACGTGTATATTCCTCGGAATGATAACAATTCCACAATCCTAGTCCTGTGGTGCCGTATCATTTTAAACAAGCATATGCGTAATGCATGAATTACATAGCATGCGCGCTATTAATCTCATCTTGGGGCCATGCTCCGAAGCGAGATTGGTCAGTGCCCTCTAAATCATTATAACTATTACGTTATTACGACGCTCTATAGATACGCTGTTATGCGCATAGCGACTGATCAAACAGCCATAGCACCAATGTAGCAGAAGCTGTAACACTACTGCCCTACATGAGTAGTTGTCTTACATTAATAATCACACGAGCACATAATATGCCAGGTCCAAAAAATGATTTTCCCCTTTCTTTTTACGCTCTATCGCAATCGATTAGCAGCCAAGAACTTCCAGGACAGTGAGAAAAGACCTGCCCATCACGACAGACAGATCTTGCACCATTTATGGTGAAAATAACCTATAGGGAGTGACCACTTGTCTTATGTGTGATTGATAGATTCAATCATCAAGATCTGCCAAATATTTTTTGGCGAAAAAATTGTGAGAATGAAACGCATGCAGGTCTGAACACTGCCACTTGTATCCCACAACTGCAACTTGAGAAATATTCACATAACCTCATTTGTGAAATTGATACTTGTGTTCGCCCCACCTGTTTTGAGCCCCACAATATATTGTTTTTAAAAGCCCGGGATCGGAAGTGTCTTTATTTTTACAAGTGTAAAAAATAAGCAAAAATTGTACCCGAATCCGCAAACGGCTAAAGCACTGCATCGCGGTGTGTTAGCAGGAAATTCACTCTACAGATAGGGAGTTTGATACCTGGACATTGTGTCGCAGCCGGGCCTATTGATGAAGACCGGAAGTACCCATGAGGCGAGACACGCAACAATGTCCAGCTTCGTCATGTTAGCCGGAGGAGTTTGGCCAGGCTGCAGAGTGTCCTTGATCCCATGCTCGCCTTTAGCGACTCCTGTACGGGCCGTCAGAGATGACATGCCACACTGACCAGACCCAGTCGCCAGGGGTCATTGAATGTTTCCTCTGACACATTGGAATGCGGCTGCTTCGGTACAGCGAACAGGTAGATATCAAGAAGCAGCGGCTTGGCGAGAAATCGTGTTTCGCTGAAAGTACAGCATGGCTCATCGACCATTCGCCTCTCACGAGTCTTGTATGGAAATTATTAAATGCACGGATGGCAAGAAGGAGCATGTCATCGCCCAATTAGACCAATTGACGCTAGAGCAGACAGACCAAACTATGGCGGAGTAGAGAAAAGATAAAGAGGAACAGGTCGCCTCAAAAACCTAAGAGTCATACAGAGCAAAACAAACAAATTAAGGTATAATAAAATCGAGATCACGTTACACTCATTTACGACCTCAAAACCCTCTAGCAGATAGAGAAGCCACAAATCAATTGGAGTATTCACATCAAGAATGGAGAAGCATCTGTCGCACATAGACCTTTGCTACTCTAGTAAGGACAACAACAATTATGGATATAAAGAGAAGCATCGGTGCCTAAAGCCTAGTCAGACCACCAGACAATTGTTTATATTTAAATCCATTTCTTTACATTACTTTATGAATATTCAAAAATATAAACATCATTTTCTTATCCCCTGTCAATTAGCAAAACCCACCTTTAGTTTATTTCACAATAGAAAGACAGTTGTACACAGTGAATACAAATGAAATAACAAATAACAATCTCTGATACATCTGTCTACTCAAGCTAACGCTGTGTAGCTGTGGAGTCACTGAGGGGAGCGCTAAGCTAACGCTGTGTCAGCACCAACGTAGTCAGCCCTCTCCTGGAGCTGACACTTTATATGGCTGGCTCTGACTAACACTGCCTTTGTTATATTGCTTTAACAGGACAGTGCACACACACACACACACACACACACACACACACACAGAGAGAGAGAAAGAGAGATACAGACACGTTACTTCTGAGAAACCTTAGCATAATGTAGCCTATTGTATCTACCCCAAAAAAATAAATCACAACCAACCACCCACCCTGCCACACACCAGGTACTAGTACAGTAACCACTAGGCCTTCCTGGTCTCACCCTATGATCTCTACTCAAAGATAGTGCACTGAATAGGGTGCAATTTGGGACGTGAACCCAGACTCACCTTCAGAATGGAAGACTTCTTTAAGGCTGAGCAGCATATCGGAAAACCTCCGTACGTCATTCACCAGCTGCAGCACATAGTCCGGATCTACCCCAGGCGCTCCTGCCACGGTGGACCCCAGACCCAAACTGTTGGACCCAAGCTCCATACTCCCCAGAGGGTTGGTGGTCCTGTAGCTCCGGCCCATGTTGGAGAGACGACACGGGCCCTGGGTGGTGAAGCTGGAGCGATGCTGTTTGTTCTGTTGGTGTTTTGTATTATTCCCTTCTTCTCCTCCTCCTCCTCCTCCTCCAGTACCACTGCTGCTCTTCCGTATCATCCCAGAGGTTCTGGTGCCCGTCTGTCAGTTGTCACCGGTGACACTCTACCTAGAGTATGCTACAGGCCACTAGGGTGGTGTTAGCCCCCATGTGGGTGGTCCTGACCGATCCTAAGTCCCGGGTTGGCTCGAAAACACTAGATGTTGTGTCGTTTGTTTGTTTGACTAGCTACTTATTTAACTTAATTCTGTCATATCTCATGTTTGTTATGTGTGTAAATAAATTAAGAGATATTGAAGAGAATTTAGCAAGTCTTRGTAATATGAAGTGATATATCTAACTTAGCTACATAGTTAAATTACAGTGTAGAGTTGGTAAACATGTGTTACAATGTTCTTACAACTGTTAGCTACAAATGTAAATGTGCTGTTATTGATTTTAGGTCACCTCATCTACTATACAATCAACCGGGACCGTCTATTTCTAGCTCTAACGTTACACCCGAAAAATATCCGCCTAGTTAGCACTAATCGATAAAGCAGGGAGTCTTCTCTGTAACACTGCCGTGCTGGCATCCCAACTACCGTTAGCTACCGTTAGCCTGAGTCGAGCGCTAGCCAGTAGCATTTCTTCTTGCTATCAGAAACATAACAAACTCACCTAACTTGTGTACCTCAGTGGCATTCTCAATCAAAAAAAGTTATTTATACAATATGAAAAACTTATTTCTTTCAGAAGGAGAATAACTTCTTCGTGTTTAGTGTGAGTCACTTAGCGTTCCCAACTTTTAATCTCCGTTGACTGTTGTAGCCTCCTGTCACGTGATGCTGGAGCCTCCTTGTTCCTGGCTGCCCTCAAACACTTTCTACAATATTTCATCCACACGTTGCTTCTACTGTCCTCCAGCTACATTTTATAACCGCGTCCGTGAACCACGACTACTTCACGTGTTGCGATAAATGCACTGTAAATAATAGRTTGATGTAGAATGTAGTAATGTTGCCTGATGGTGGTTTAGTACATTTTAACATTAGTGTGTTTATTTTTTATATATATTTTTTTTTATTTAACCAGGTGGGCCAGTTGAGAACAAGTTCTCATTTACAACTGCGACCTGGCCAAGATAAAGCAAAGCAGTGCGACAAAAACAACACAGAGTTACACATAAACAAACGTACAGTAAATAACACAATAGAAAATAAAAATTGAAAAATCTATATACAGTGTGTGCAAATGTAGAAGAGTAGGGAGGTAAAGGCAATAAATAGGCCATAGAKGCGAAATAATTACAATTTAGCATTAATACTGGAGAGATAGATGTGCAGATGATGATGTGCAAGTAGAGATACTGGGGTGCAAAAGAGCAAGAGGGTAAATAACAATATGGGGATGAGGTAGTTGGGTGGGCTAAATCAAAAATAAAATTTTATTTGTCACATACACATGGTTAGCAGATGTTAATGCGAGTGTAGCGAAATGCTTGTGCTTCTAGTTCCGACAATGCAGTAATAACCAACAAGTAATCTAACCTAACAATTCCACAACTACTACCTTATACACACAAGTGTAAAGGGATAAAGAAATATGTACATAACGATATATAGAATGAGTGATGGTACAGAACGGCATAGGCAAGATGCAGTAGATGGTATAGAGTACGGTATATACATATGAGATGAGTAATGTAAGGTATGTAAACATAAAGTGCATAGTTTAAAGTGGCTAGTGATACATGTATTACATAAAGATGGCAAGATGCAGTGGATGATATACAGTACAGTATATACATATACATATGAGATGAGTAATGTATGGTATGTAAACATTATATTAAGTGGCATTGTTTAAAGTGCTAGTGATACATTTTTACATAATTTCCATCAATTCCCATTATTAAAGTGGCTGGAGTTGAGTCAGTATGTTGGCAGGGGCCACTAAATGTTAGTGGTGGCTGTTTAACAGTCTGATGGCCTTGAGATAGAATCTGTTTTTCAGTCTCTCGGTCCCTGCTTTGATGCACCTGTACTGACCTCGCCTTCTGGATGATAGCGGGGTAACAGGCAGTGGCTCGGGTTTGCTTGTCCTTGATGTCTTTATGGCTTCCTGTGACATCGGGTGGTGTAGTGTCCTGGAGGGCAGGTAGTTTGCCCCCGGTGATGCGTTGTGCAGACCTCACTACCCTCTGAGAGCCTTACGGTTGTGGCGGAGCAGTGCCGTACCAGGCGGTGATACAGCCCGACAGGATGCTCTCGATTGTGCATCTGTAGAAGTTTGTGAGTGCTTTTGGTGACAAGCCGAATTTCTTCAGCCTCCTGAGGTTGAAGAGGCGCTGCTGCGCCTTCTTCACAACGCTGTCTGTGTGGGTGGACCAATTCAGTTTGTCCGTGATGTGTACACCGAGGAACTTAAAACTTTCCACCTTCTCCACTACTGTCCCGTCGATGTGGATAGGGGGGTGCTCCCTCTGCTGTTTCCTGAAGTCCACAATCATCTCCTTTGTTTTTGTTGACGTTGAGTGTGAGGTTATTTTCCTGACACCACACTCCGAGGCCCTCACCTCCTCCCTGTAGGCCATCTCGTCGTTGTTGGTAATCAAGCCTACCACTGTAGTGTCGTCCGCAAACTTGATGATTGAGTTGGAGCGTGCATGGCCACGCAGTCGTGGGTGAACAGGGAGTACAGGAGAGGGCTCAGAACGCACCCTTGTGGGGCCCCAGTGTTGAGGATGAGCGGGGTGGAGATGTTGTTACCTACCCTCACCACCTGGGGGGCGGCCCGTCAGGAAGTCCAGGACCAGTTGCACAGGGCGGGGTCGAGACCCAGGGTCTCGAGCTGATGACGAGTTTGGAGGGTACTATGGTGTTAAATGCTGAGCTGTAGTCGATGAACAGCATTCTCACATAGGTATTCCTCTTGTCCAGATGGGTTAGGGCAGTGTGCAGTGTGGTTGCGATTGCGTCGTCTGTGGACCTATTGGGTCGGTAGCAAATTGGAGTGGGTCTAGGGTGTCCGGTAGGTGGAGGTGATATGGTCCTTGACTAGCTTCTCAAAGCACTTCATGATGACGGAAGTGAGTGCTACGGGGCGGTAGTCGTTTAGCTCAGTTACCTTAGCTTTCTTGGGAACAGGAACAATGGTGGCCCTCTTGAAGCATGTGGGAACAGCAGACTGGGATAAGGATTGATTGAATATGTCCTTAAACTCACCAGCCAGCTGGTCTGCGCATGCTCTGAGGACGCGGCTGGGAATGCGTCTGGGCCTGCAGCCTTGCGAGGGTTAACACGTTTAAATGTTTTACTCACCTCGGCTGCAGTGAAGGAGAGCCCGCAGGTTTTGGTAGCGGGCGTGTCAGTGGCACTGTATTGTCCTCAAAGCGAGCAAAAAAGTTATTTAGTCTGTCTGGGAGCAAGACATCCTGGTCCGCGACGGGGCTGGTTTTCTTTTTGGAATCCGTGATTGACTGTAGACCCTGCCACATACCTCTTGTGTCTGAGCTGTAATTGCGACTCTACTTTGTTCTTATACTGGGACTTAGCTTGTTTGATTGCCTTGCGGAGGGAATAGCTACACTGTTTTTTGTATTCGGTCATGTTTCCGGTCACCTTGCCTGGTTAAAAGCAGTGGTTCGCGCTTTCAGTTTCACGCGAATGCTGCCATCAATCCACGGTTCTGGTTTGGGAATGTTTTAATCGTTACTGTGGGTACGACATCGTCAATGCACTTTCTAATGAACTCGCTCACCGAATCAGCATATTCCTCATATTGTTGTTGGACGCAATGCGGAACATATTCCAATCGACGTGATCGAAGCAGTCTTGAAGCGTGGAATCAGATTGGTCGGACCAGCGGTTGAACAGACCTGAGCGCTGGAGCTTGCTGTTTTAGTTTCTGTTTGTGGCTGGAAGCAACAAAATGGAGTCGTGGTCAGGTTTTCCGAAAGGAGGGCGGGGGAGGCCTTATATGCGTCGCGGAAGTTAGTATAACAATGATCCAAGGTTTACCAGCCCTGGTAGCACAATCGATATGCTGATAGAATTTAGGGAGTTTTGTTTTCAGATTAGCCTTGTTAAAATCCCAGCTACGATGAATGCAGCCTCAGGGTGTGTGTTTCCAGTTTACAAAGAGTCAGATAAAGTTCGTTCAGGCCATCGATGTGTCTGCTTGGGGGGAAATATATACGCTGTGATTATAATCGAAGAGAATTCCCTTGGTAGATAATGCGGCGACATTTGATTGTGAGGAATTCTAAATCTGGTGAACAGAATGACTTGAGTTCCTGTATGTTGTTATGATCACACCACGTCTCGTTGATCATAAGGCATTACACCCCCGCCTCTTCTTACCAGAAAGATTTTGTTTCTGTCGGCGCGATGCGTGAAGAAACCAGCTGGCTGCACCGAGTCCGTTAGTCTTCTCGAGTGAGCCATGTTCCGTGAAGCAAAGAACGTTACAATCCCTGATGTCTCTCTGGAATGTTACCCGTGCTCGGATTTCATCAACCTTATTGTCAAAGACTGGACATTGGCGAAGTAGTATGCTAGGGAGTGGGCCGATGTGCCCGTCTCCGAAGCCTGACAGGAGACCGCCTCGTTTGCCCCTTTTTCGGCGTCGTTGTTTGGGGAACACAGATCCATTGTATTGGGTGGAAGGCAAAACACCAGTCCGCTCGGGAGAGTCATATTCCTGGTTGTAACGATGGTGAGTTGACGTTGCTCTTATATTCAGTAGTTCCTCCCGACTGTATGTAATGAAACCTAAGATTACCTGGGGTACCAATGTAAGGAATAACACATAAAACAACAAAATACTGCATAGTTTCCTAGGAACGCGAAGCGAGGCGGCCATCTCGGTCGGCGCCGGAAGTATTTACAGATGGGCTTTACAGATGGGCTGTGTACAGGTACAGTGGTTGGTAAACTGCTCAGACAGCTGATGTTTAAAGTTAGAGAGGGAGAAATAAGACTCCAGCTTCAGAGATTTTTGCAATTCGTTCCAGTCATTGGCAGCAGAAAACTGGAAGGAAAGGCGGCCAAAGGAASTGTTGGCTTTGGGGATGACCAGTGAGATATACCTGCTGGAGCGTGTGCTACGGGTGGGTGTTGCTATGGTGACCAGTGAGCTTGGATAAGGCGGGGATTTACCTAGCAAACACTTATAGATGAAGTAACACTGTAATAACACATTCAGACTGAACTAAAATAAACACAACATGCAACAATTTCAAAGATTGTTCTGAGTTACAGTTCATAATAAGGAAATCAGTCAATTTAAATAAATTCATTAGGCCCTAATCTATGGATTTCACATGACTGGGAATACAGATATGCATCTGTTGGTCACAGATACCTTAAAAAACATAGGTAGGAGCRTGGATCAGAAAACCAGTCAGTATCTGGTGTGGCCACCATTTGCCTCATGCAGCGCAACACATCTCCTTCACATAGAGTTGATCAGGCTGTTGATTGTGGCYTGTGGAACGTTGTCCCACTCCTCTTCAATGGCTGTGTGAAGTGGCTGGATATTGGTGGGAACTGGAACACGCTGTTGTACACGTCGATCCAGAGCATCCCAAACATGCTCAATGGGTGGCATGTCTGGTGAGTATGCAGGCCATGGAAGAACTGGGACATTTTCAGCTTCCAGGAAATGTGTACAGATCCTTGCAACATGGGGCTGTGCATTATCATGCTGAAACATGAGGTGATGGCGGCAGATGAATGGCACGACAAATGGGCCTCAGGATCTCGTCACGGTATCTCTGTGAATTAAAATTGCCATCGATAAAATGCAATTGTGTTTGTTGTCTGTAGATTATGCCTGCCCATACCATAACCCCACCGCCACCACAACGTTGACATCAGCGAACCGCTCACCTACACAACGCCGTACTGCTCGGTACAGTTAAAACAGGGATTAATCCGTGAAGAGCACACTTCTCCAGCGTGTCAGTGGCCATCGAAGGGGAGCATTTGCCCACTGAAGTCGGTCACGACGCGGATCTGCAGTTATGTCAAGACCCTGGTGAGGACGACGAGCATGCATATGAGCTTCCCCGAAATGGTTTCTGACCGTTTGTGCAGAAATTCTATGGTTGTGCAAACCCACATTTTAATCAGCTGTCTGAGTGGCTGGTCTCAGACCATCCTGTATGTGAAGAAGTCGGATCTGGGGGTCCTGGGCTGACGTGGTTACATGTGGTCTGCGGTTCTGAGGCCGGTTGGACGTACTGCCAAATTCTCTAAAACGACGTTGGAGGCGGCTCATGGTAGAGAAATTAACAATCAATTGAACGTTACATTCTCTGGCAACAGCTCTGGTGAACATTCCTGCAGTCGGCATGTCAATTACACTCTCCCTCAAAACTTGCGACATCTGTGGCATTGTGTTGTTTGGCAAAACTGCACATTTTAGAGTGGCCTTTTATTATCCCCAGTACAAGGTGCACCTGTGTAATGATCATCCTGGTTAATCAACTTCTTGATATGCCACACCTGTCAGGTTTATAGATTATCTTCACAAAGGAGAAATGCTCACTAACAGAGGATGTAAACAAATTTGTGCACAAAATCTGAGAGAAAGAAGCTTTTTTGTACGTATGGAAGATTTCTGGCATGTTTGATTACATGTTGCGTTCGTATTTTTGTTCAGTGTAACTTGCTGTTTGGGGTTTTAGGCTGTGTTTCCTGTACAGCACTTTGTGACATCAGCTGATTGTAAGAAGGGCTTTATAAATAAATTTTATTGAAATTTGATTGACTTTAGTGACCCCACACAAATAGTACAGCCTACTACATTACTGTTAATTAATGTCCCATTTTTGTAATATGCACAATTTAGGCCTATGTAGCTATAATGTTCAAACTAAGTGTGTATACCCTATACATGTTAAACTTATTTGGGATCGGTGTCCCTTTGTCACGGCCATCAAAGGAAGAGGACCAAAGCGCAGCGTGGTGAGAGTACATATTCCTTTTATTTAGGATGACGCCGACAAAAACAATAAACAATACAAAATGACCGTAAAGCTTAAGGCTATAGTGCCACAAACAAAGACAACTTCCCACCCTGAAAGGAGGGAAAAGGGCTACCTAAGTATGGTCCCCAATCAGAGACAACGATAGACAGCTGTCCATGATTGAGAACCATACCCAGCCAAAAACATCAGAAATACAAAATCATAGAAAACAAAAACATAGAATGCCCACCCCAAATCACACCCTGACCAAACCAAATAGAGATATAAAAAGGCTCTCTAAGGTCAGGACGTGACAGTCCGCAAAACCTGAGTCTATAGGGGAGGGTCTGGGTGGGCATCTATCCKYGGTGATAGATTTTTTTATTGATTTTTAAAAAGGGGCGGATCCTTAATAACTACATTGCCAAAGGTAATAAAACTGGTCAGTCATTTTTGTAAATCCTTCCATCTAGTGTCAGAGACAGGATGCATTCAAGTGGCCTCAACACGTGTGTTCCCTATGGAAGTGCACGCACACCGTGACGAAGTTGGCCGTTAACTCGTGTACATAAAAAGGTTTCTTGAAGTCAGAAACCGTTTTAGTCCAAAACAGAATTTATTGTCAATAAATAGATAAATACAACACCAGGTTAAAATAAGACAACTCATGTCCACCAGATCCATCAAACTCTTTGCGCTCTTTGCGCAGTTTAAGATAACTGATTAAATKTACTAATCTAAAAATTGTTAGCTGACATAGCTCATTGAGTGACTGTCAGTGACTCACAAAACACATTGCACCTTGTATATTCTACTATTCTAACTCTCAACAGAAAGTTGAGACCCTGACTGAGATGCTAAAAAAGATTGTTGCTTTTGCCTGGAGCCGGTGTTGTGCCGAAAATTCCCCCCTGCCAGAATCTCCCCCCACAATGAGGACCCCTCCTTTCGCGTGAAAGCGAACACACTCAATTCGTCATTGCTGCGACTTGCTTGCTAGTTGAGATTTCTGCTCTTCACTCCGTTGTCAGTTCAGCCTACATTTCACTGATCTTAGTAGCGAGAAAGCATTGTTTATTTGTGTCCTTGAAGGCAGCTGTCAATGATCATCACGATCATACCAGGGAAGATCTCGTTAAAGATGGAGTAGACGCCGCCCCCTACTGGGCATCATCAGTAACACACACACACATCTGTTAGGATGAGAGAGAAAGATAATTCCAGTCTATGGGTTAGTCGACATCTTACAACTTAGTCTACTGTACATTATACTGTGAGATATATTGATTATTTTGTTCCACATTATTTGTATTCTTTAGCCTATGCTTTGCAATTATCTTATTTTCCTTTTTTATTTGAAGTGTAATCCATATTTGCTTTTTAAAATGTGAGCCAGGTATTCCATCCGATCCCACATTCACTGCGAACACTGCATATAGTGGCTCAGTCAGATATTTACCTTTCAAAATGTYAAGCGTGCTATAACCCAGATCTACAGCTGAACGGATTGAATCACAGCCCTTGTCTACACTAACACACACACAAAAACACACTTTAGTGTGCACTGGTTCTGTTGTGTGTTTTTGACCATGGGGACTACAAATGTATTTTTGTGCATGCGTCCAAAACACAGGACTTAAATTGGTCTGAGAATAAACACACAGACGGTTAATAGTCCGTATTTATTTATTTATTTCAATATACAAAAAGATGGATGCATTCTTATCTAGTTATTTCTAAATGTTCTGGCTCACTGTAGTCGACATGACGTTCAGTTAACAATACGCAACACAGACGCCGCAGGGCTCACTGTAGTCAACATGACGTTCATTCATCCATACGCACCACAGACGCCGCAGGGCTCACTGTAGTCGACATGACGTTCATTCATCCATACGCACCACAGACGCCGCAGGACTCACGGGGGTTGTTCCAGAAAGCAGGAGCAATAAATTAGCCTAAATATTCTGAAATAACTTCCTATTTTCCAGAAATATTACACTTGAAATTATCACGGTATAATTGACCTCAAAAACAACCAATAGTCAAGTTTCTGTTTCTAAATTAAAAAGAAAAATGAAGAGATATCTGAGACTGTTTATTAAAAGTGAGCTGCTGGCTAACTTAATGATCTAGCTCTCTGGAATAACACCAATGACCTGATCCCAATCACATCACCATAGAAATTAACAAATCAAAGAAGTGTAAATTAAATGAAGATAATTTACCCCCCCCCCCTCCCACATCTNCCCCTCCCACATCTTTCAAAATATGAAAAGGATGAAACCTTTTCACAGCCAAGTAAATAGTAATATACAGTGGGGCAAAAAAGTATTTAGTCAGCCACCAATTGTGCAAGTTCTCCCACATAAAAAGATGAGAGAGGCCTGTAATTTTCACCATAGGTACACTTCAACTATGACAGACAAAATGAGAAGAAAAAAATCTGAAGCTGTATGTGAGAACATTTATTCACTGTTGTTTTATCCAAAGGGGTGTATTCATGTAGCAAAACGTTTTGCAGCCGGAAATGAGTATTTCTTATTGGACAAGTTCAGGTTAGTCCATCTCCATTTCATCCTGTTTACTTCCGTTTGGTTCCGAGTGAATAACCCCGGTGTATTCTAGAATCCGTTTGATTCCGAGTGAATAACCCCGGTGTATTCTAGAATCCGTTTGGTTCAGAGTGAATAACCCCGGTGTATTCTACAATCCGTTTGGTTCCAAGTGAATAACCCCGGTGTATTCTAGAATCCATTTGATTCCGAGTGAATAACCCCGGTGTATTCTAGAATCCGTTTGGTTCCGAGTGAATAACCCCGGTGTATTCTAGAATCCGTTTGGTTCCGAGTGAATAACCCCGGTGTATTCTAGAATCCRTTTGATTCCGAGTGAATAACCCCGGCACATTCTAGAACAGTGTTCTTTTCGGGGACCCTGGGAAAGGCTACCGACTCGCTCCCTGGGATAGTTGTACTGACACCTATCTATCCTCAGGTGTTAGCGAAGTGAATGTTTGTGATGAGGTAGACCTGCCTACGACTTGAAAATCATTCTCATACTCGGCCCACGGGGGAATTTCCTCTTGGTCTGATGGTTAACACGTTGGGTTGGTGTGTGGGAACCCTCTTGGCCTGATGGTTAACACGTTGGGTTGGTGTGTGGGAATCCTCTTGGCCTGATGGTTAACACGTTGGGTTGGTGTGTAGGAATCCTTTTGGCCTGATGGCTAACATGTTGGGTTGGTGTGTAACATGTTGGGTTGTGTGGGGAATCATTTGGGCTGATGGTTTAACACGTTGGGTTGGTGTGTGGGAATCCCTCTGGCCTGATGGCTAACATGTTGGGTTGGTGTGTAGGAATCC
The DNA here is from genome assembly GCF_002910315.2 of Salvelinus sp. IW2-2015. NCBI lineage: Eukaryota > Metazoa > Chordata > Actinopteri > Salmoniformes > Salmonidae > Salvelinus > Salvelinus sp. IW2-2015. Next base: position 20,715 of record NW_019943300.1, read on the forward strand.
TTTTGGCCTGATGGCTAACACGTTGGGTTGATGTGTGGAATCCTTTTGGCCTGATGGTTAACACGTTGGTTGGTGTGGGGAATCCTCTTGGCCTGAGGTTAACACGTTGGGTTGGTGTGTGGGAATCCTCTTGGCCTGATGGTTAACACGTTGGGTTGGGTGGTGTGGGAATCCTTTTGGCCTGATGGTTAACACGTTGGGTCTGGTGTGTAGGAATCCTTTTGGCCTGATGGTTAACACGTTGGTTTCCTGAGCAAGAGACCGGGTTCAGATTGCACCCGTAACAGTTTTAAACATTCCTCCAAAGGAAGAACCATAGCTTGCCATTTGCTGGTATAGAAGTTAGAAAAACTTTCTGGAAATACACCACATATTCAGTATCTGTGACCATGGTAAAGACACTACACTAGGTAGGAAGCTGCTAGAGAATAGAACATTGTTAATAACTTGGGGGATATAAAACAAAAACACAAAAGATGAAGAAACCTGGCTGAGCCATAACTACCACTAGAGTCAAACCTGGCTGATCCATAACTACCACTACAGTCAAACCTGGCTGAGCCATAACTACCACTACAGTAAAACCTGGCTGAGCCATAACTACCACTACAGTCCAACCTGGCTGAGCCATAACTACAACTACAGTCAACCTGCTGAGCCATAACTACCACTACAGTCCAACCTGGCTGAGCCATAACTACAACTACAGTCAAACCTGCTGAGCCATAACTACACTACAGATAAAACCTGGATGATCCATAACTACTACTACAAGTCCAACCTGGCTGACCAAACTACCACTTGAGTCAAACCTGGCTGAGCCATAACTACCACTAAGTCAACCTGACTGAGCCATAACTACCACTACAGTCAACTGGCTGAGCCAAACTACCACTACAGTCCAACCTGGCTGAGCATAACTACACTACAGTCACCTGGCTGACCATAACTACCACTACAGTCCAACCTGGCGAAGCCATAACTACCACTACAGTCAACCTGGCTAGCCATAACTACCATCAGTCACCTGCTGACCATAACTACCACACAGTCAACCTGGCTGAGCATAACGACCACTACAGTCAAAACCTGGCTGAGCCATAAACTACCACTACAGTCCAACCTGGCCTGCCATAACTACCACTACAGTCAAACCTGGCTGAGCCATAACTACAACTACAGAGTCCAACCTGTCTGAGCCATAACTACCACTACAAGTCAAACCTGCGGCTGAGCCATAACTACCACTGGAGTGAAACCTGGCTGAGCCATAACTACCAACTGAGTCAAAGCATGGCTGAGCCATAACTACCACTACAGTCCAACCTGGCTGAGCCATAACTACCACTACGTCAAACTGGCTGATCCATAATACACTACAGTCCAAACCTGGCTGAGCCATACTACACTACTACAGTCCAACCTGGCTGAGCCATAACTACCACTACAGTCCAACCTGGCTGATGCCATAACTACCACTACAGTCAACCTGCTGGAGCCATAACTACACAACTACAGTCAAACCTGGCTGAGCCATAACTACCACTACAGTCCAACCTGGCTGAGCCATACTAACCACTAGCAGTCAAACCTGGCTGAGCCAACTACCACTACAGTAAAACCTGGCCTGAGCCATAACTACCACTACAGTCCAACCTGGCTGAGCCATAACTAGCACTACAGTCAAACCTGCTGACCAAACTACCACTGTGCAAACCTGGCTGAGCCATAACTACCACTGAGTCAAAGCTGGCTGAGCCATAAACTACCACTACGTCCAACCTGGCTGAGCAGTAACTACCACTACAGTCAAACATGGCTTTGATCCATAATGTACACTACAGTCCAACCTGGCTAGCCAATTACTACCAACTACAGTCCACCTGGCTGAGCCATAACTAAAACTTACAGTCAACCTGCTGAGGCCACTATACTACCAACTACAGTAAACCTGGATGATCCATAACTACTACTACCAAGTCCAACCTGGCTGAGCCATAACTAACCAACTTGAGTCAAACTGGCTTGAGCACTAAACTTCCACTTGATCAAACCTGGCTGATGCCATAACTACCACTAGAGTCCAACCTGAGCTGAGCCATAACACCACTAACAGTCAAACTGCTAGATTACGCACTGCGGAGCCATAACTCCACTACAGTCCAACCTGGCTGCCATAACTACCACTACCAGTCCAACTGGTCTGAGCCATAACATACACTACAGTCAGCAGAAATCCCACCAGTCCACCTGGCTGAGCCATAACTCCACTCCAAGTCCAACCTGGGCTAGCCATAAACTACCACTACAGCTCAACCTGGCTGAGCCATTAACTACCACTACAGGTCAAACCTGGCTGAGCCATAGACTACCACTACAGTCCAACCTGGCTATCCAGTAAGCTACGCCTCACAGTTACAACCTGGCTGAGCATAACTACAACTACAGTCCAACCTGTCTGAGCCAAACTACCACTACAGTCAAACCTGGCTGAGCCCATAACACAGTGGAGGTGAAACCATGGTGAGCCATAACTAACCACTGGAGTCAAAGCTGGCTGAGCCATAACACCACTACAGTCCAACCTGGCTGAGCCATAACTACCACTACAGTCAAACATGGCTGATCCATAAGTACCACTAACAGTCCAACCTGGGAGCCATTATACGCACTACAGTCAACCTGGCTGAGCCATAACTAACCACTACAGTCAACCTGCTGAATCCATACAACTACCACACAGTCAAACGTGGCTGAGCCATAATACCACTAAGCAAACCTGGCTGAGCCATAACTACCACTACAGTCAACCTGGCTGCGCCATAACTAACCACTTAGAGTCAAACCTTGCTGAGGCCATAACTACCACTACAGTAAAACCTGCTGAGCCATTAACTACACTACAGTCCAACCTGGCCTGAGCCAATACTCATCTACCACTACAGTCAAACGTGGCTGAGCCAACTACCACTGGAGTGAAAAAAAAACCCCCTGGGCTTTTGGGAAGGCCATAACACCACTGGAGTCAAACCTGCTCGAGCCATAACTACCACTACAGTCCAACCTTGGCTGAGCCATAATTACCACTACAGTCAAACCTGGCTGATCCATAACTACCACTACAGTCCAACCTGGCTGAGCCATAACTACCACTACAGTCAACCTGGCTGAGCCAAACTACCACTACAGTCCAACCTGGCTGAGCCATAACTACCACTACAGTCAAACCTGCTGAGCCATAACTACCAAAGTCCAACCTGGCTGAGCCATAACTACCACTACAGTCAAACCTGCAGAGCCATAACTACCACTACAGTTAAAACCTGCGCAACCAGTGAGCCATAACTACCACTACAGTCCAACCTGGCTGAGCCATAACTACCACTACAGTCAAACCTGCTGAGCCATAACTACCACTACAGTCAAACCTGGCTGAGCCATAACTACCACTACAGTCAAACTGGCTGAGCCATAACTACCACTACAGTCCAACCTGCTACCATAACTACCACTACAGTCAAACCTGGCTGACCCTAATACCACTAAGTCCAAACTGGCTGGCCATTACACACTACAGTCCAACCTGCTGAGCCATAAACTACCACTACCCAGTCCAACCTCGGCTAGTCCATACCTACCAACTCCACGTCAGAACCTGGCTGAGCCATAACTACCACTTACAGTCCAAAACCTGGCTGAGCCATAACTCCACTGTAAGTCCAACCTGGCTGAGCCATAACTACCACTAGAGTCAAACCTGGCTGAGCCATAACTACCACTACAGTAAAACCTGGCTGAGCCATAACTACCACTACAGTCCAACCTGGCTGAGCCATAACTACAACTACAGTCCAACCTGGCGAGCCATAAATCTCACTGTAGTCCAACCTGGCTGAGCCATAACTACAACTACAGTCAAACCTGGCTGAGCCATACTCCACTACAGCCAACCTGGCTAGCCATAACTACAACTACAGTCCAACCTGGCTGAGCCATAACTACCACTATAGTCCAACCTGGCTGAGCCATAACTACCACTACAGTCCAACCTGGCTGAGCCATAACTACCACTACAGTCAAACCTGGCTGAGCCATAATACCACTACAGTCCAACCTGGCTGAGCCTTAACTACCACTACAGTCAAACCTGGCTGAGCCATAAAATACCACTACAGTCAAACCTGGTGAGCCATAACTACCACTAGAGGTAGTGAAACACTTACTAGCAGCATGATACTGTTGATACTGGCAGGTAGAAAATATCGGGTGATCACCAATGACATCACAAAAACAATCTAGCCCCGCCAGAAACAACCCTAGCCCATACTCAAGTCTAAAGATCAGAGGTGATTGGATAGAAATAGGGTGTAACTTCACCTATCCTGTCAGAGGGCAAAGTGGTGTTATTACCATATACTTAACACACATACAATTCTCCAAGATCCACACTAGGTCTAGACTCAAGAGCAGGGGGTAGGGTCTCTCTAGATAGGGCCAATCTTACGTCTGCCCAGCACATTCACACTAGATCCTAACGCAGCTCACTTCAGCAATACGATCCTACGCAGCTCAGCTCACACTTGATAAGCAGTCACTCAGCTATCAAACTAATCCCCGAATGAGCTACATCTCAACACCTAGATCCCTGACGTCACACTATCAAACACCAACTCCCTGAACCAGCTCACTTCCAGCTCACACTTCAAAAACACCTAGATCCCTGAACGCAGCTCACACTATCAAACACCTAGATCCCCGAACGCAGCTCACTCTCCAGCTCACACTATCAAACACCTAGATCCCTGAACGCAGTCATCTCAGCTCACACTCAAAACACTAGATCCCCTGAACGCAGCTCACTCTCCAGCTCCACACCCTCAAACACATAGATCCCCTGACGCACTCACACAACAAACCAATCCCTGAAGCAGCTCACTCTCCAGATCACACCCTCAAACACATAGATCCCCTGAACGCAGCTCACACTAACAAACACATAGATCCCCTGAACGCAGCTCACTCTCCAGATCCCAATCACCTGAATTCTGATCACCGTGTTCAGACACCTGTATGTCATCATCACACACTATTTAGTTCTGTTCTTTGCACCCCATCACTGTGAGGTTCGTTCGGAGCGCTGTTTCCCCTGTGATTACGCCTCCCGTGTACGATAGTTTTGACCTATTCCCTGCCTGTACTTTAGCCTGTTATCTACCTATTGCCTGATTGCCCTTTGGACCTCCTGTGATGACCTTCTGCCTGCCCCTGACCCAG